>NW_027143406.1:0-62396 GCF_026170545.1 Melanerpes formicivorus | reverse complement strand
GGGAAGAATTCAAAGGCTCATTTTGACTGCCTCCAGAAGTTAGATCAGATGGCAAATTGGATTTGGTGCTAGGTCTTTCCCTTTAGGTTTTACCCCAACAATGTTTTCATTAGTTTCGCTCACTCTCGAAATCAAGCATTTTACAGCAGGTTGGAGCAGCCTGTATCTCAGCACAGGAATAAGGTAGGGAAAGAATTCTAAGGATCATTTTGACTGCCTCCAGAAGTTAGATCAGATGGCAAATTGGATTTGGTGCTAGGTCTTTCCCTTTAGGTTTTACCCCAACAATGTTTTTCATTAGTTTCGCTCACTCTCGAAATCAAGCATTTTACAGCAGGTTGGAGCAGCCTGTATCTCAGCACAGGAATAAGGTAGGGAAGAATTCTAAGGATCATTTTGACTGCCTCCAGAAGTTAGATCAGATGGCAAATTGGATTTGGTGCTAGGTCCTTTCCCTTTAGGTTTTACCCCAACAATGTTTTCATTAGTTTCGCTCACTCTCGAAATCAAGCATTTTACAGCAGGTTGGAGCAGCCTGTATCTCAGCACAGGAATAAGGTAGGGAAGAATTCTAAGGCTCATTTGACTGCCTCCAGAAGTTAGATCAGATGGCAAATTGGATTTGGTGCTAGGTCTTTCCTTTAGGTTTTACCCCAACAATGTTTTCATTAGTTTCGCTCACTCTCGAAATCAAGCATTTTACAGCAGGTTGGAGCAGCCTGTATCTCAGCACAGGAATAAGGTAGGGAAGAATTCTAAGGATCATTTTGACTGCCTCCAGAAGTTAGATCAGATGGCAAATTGGATTTGGTGCTAGGTCTTTCCCTTTAGGTTTTACCCCAACAATGTTTTCATTAGTTTCGCTCACTCTC
The DNA here is from genome assembly GCF_026170545.1 of Melanerpes formicivorus. Taxonomy (NCBI): domain Eukaryota; kingdom Metazoa; phylum Chordata; class Aves; order Piciformes; family Picidae; genus Melanerpes; species Melanerpes formicivorus. The sequence goes on along the minus strand of NW_027143406.1, from coordinate 61,524 downwards.
GAAATCAAGCATTTTACAGCAGGTTGGAGCAGCCTGTATCTCAGCACAGGAATAAGGTAGGGAAGAATTCTAAGGCTCATTTTGACTGCCTCCAGAAGTTAGATCAGATGGCAAATTGGATTTGGTGCTAGGTCTTTCCCTTTAGGTTTTACCCCAACAATGTTTTCATTAGTTTCGCTCACTCTCGAAATCAAGCATTTTACAGCAGGTTGGAGCAGCCCTGTATCTCAGCACAGGAATAAGGTAGGGGAAGAATTCTAAGGCTCATTTTGACTGCCTCCAGAAGTTAGATCAGATGGCAAATTGGATTTGGTGCTAGGTCTTTCCCTTTAGGTTTTACCCCAACAATGTTTTCATTAGTTTCGCTCACTCTCGAAATCAAGCATTTTACAGCAGGTTGGAGCAGCCTGTATCTCAGCACAGGAATAAGGTAGGGAAGAATTCAAAGGCTCATTTTGACTGCCTCCAGAAGTTAGATCAGATGGCAAATTGGATTTGGTGCTAGGTCTTTCCCTTTAGGTTTTACCCCAACAATGTTTTCATTAGTTTCGCTCACTCTCGAAATCAAGCATTTTACAGCAGGTTGGAGCAGCCCTGTAATCTCAGCACAGGAATAAGGTAGGGAAGAATTCTAAGGCTCATTTTGACTGCCTCCAGAAGTTAGATCAGATGGCAAATTGGATTTGGTGCTAGGTCTTTCCCTTAGGTTTTACCCCAACAATGTTTTCATTAGTTTCGCTCACTCTCGAAATCAAGCATTTTACAGCAGGTTGGAGCAGCCTGTATCTCAGCACAGGAATAAGGTAGGGAAGAATTCTAAGGCTCATTTTGACTGCCTCCAGAAGTTAGATCAGATGGCAAATTGGATTTGGTGCTAGGTCTTTCCCTTTAGGTTTTACCCCAACAATGTTTTTCATTAGTTTCGCTCACTCTCGAAATCAAGCATTTTACAGCAGGTTGGAGCAGCCTGTAATCTCAGCACAGGAATAAGGTAGGGAAGAATTCAAAGGCTCATTTTGACTGCCTCCAGAAGTTAGATCAGATGGCAAATTGGATTTGGTGCTAGGTCTTTCCCTTTAGGTTTTACCCCAACAATGTTTTCATTAGTTTCGCTCACTCTCGAAATCAAGCATTTTACAGGCAGGTTGGAGCAGCCTGTATCTCAGCACAGGAATAAGGTAGGGAAGAATTCAAAGGCTCATTTTGACTGCCTCCAGAAGTTAGATCAGATGGCAAATTGGATTTGGTGCTAGGTCTTTCCCTTTAGGTTTTACACCCAACAATGTTTTCATTAGTTTCGCTCACTCTCGAAATCAAGCATTTTACGGCAGGTTGGAGCAGCCTGTATCTCAGCACAGGAATAAGGTAGGGAAGAATTCTAAGGCTCATTTTGACTGCCTCCAGAAGTTAGATCAGATGGCAAATTGGATTTGGTGCTAGGTCTTTCCCTTTAGGTTTTACCCCAACAATGTTTTCATTAGTTTCGCTCACTCTCGAAATCAAGCATTTTACAGCAGGTTGGAGCAGCCTGTATCTCAGCACAGGAATAAGGTAGGGAAGAATTCAAAGGCTCATTTTGACTGCCTCCAGAAGTTAGATCAGATGGCAAATTGGATTTGGTGCTAGGTCTTTCCCTTTAGGTTTTACCCCAACAATGTTTTCATTAGTTTCGCTCACTCTCGAAATCAAGCATTTTACAGCAGGTTGGAGCAGCCTGTATCTCAGCACAGGAATAAGGTAGGGAAGAATTCAAAGGCTCATTTTGACTGCCTCCAGAAGTTAGATCAGATGGCAAATTGGATTTGGTGCTAGGTCTTTCCCTTTAGGTTTTACCCCAACAATGTTTTCATTAGTTTCGCTCACTCTCGAAATCAAGCATTTTACAGCAGGTTGGAGCAGCCTGTATCTCAGCACAGGAATAAGGTAGGGAAGAATTCTAAGGCTCATTTTGACTGCCTCCAGAAGTTAGATCAGATGGCAAATTGGATTTGGTGCTAGGTCTTTCCCTTTAGGTTTTACCCCAACAATGTTTTCATTAGTTTCGCTCACTCTCGAAATCAAGCATTTTACAGCAGGTTGGAGCAGCCTGTATCTCAGCACAGGAATAAAGGTAGGGAAGAATTCTAAGGATCATTTGGACTGCCTCCAGAAGTTAGATCAGATGGCAAATTGGATTTGGTGCTAGGTCTTTCCCCTTTAGGTTTTACCCCAACAATGTTTTCATTAGTTTCGCTCACTCTCGAAATCAAGCATTTTACAGCAGGTTGGAGCAGCCTGTATCTCAGCACAGGAATAAGGTAGGGAAGAATTCAAAGGCTCATTTTGACTGCCTCCAGAAGTTAGATCAGATGGCAAATTGGATTTGGTGCTAGGTCTTTCCCTTTAGGTTTTACCCCAACAATGTTTTCATTAGTTTCGCTCACTCTCGAAATCAAGCATTTTACAGCAGGTTGGAGCAGCCTGTATCTCAGCACAGGAATAAGGTAGGGAAGAATTCAAAGGCTCATTTTGACTGCCTCCAGAAGTTAGATCAGATGGCAAATTGGATTTGGTGCTAGGTCTTTCCCTTTTAGGTTTTACCCCAACAATGTTTTCATTAGTTTCGCTCACTCTCGAAATCAAGCATTTTACAGCAGGTTGGAGCAGCCTGTATCTCAGCACAGGAATAAGGTAGGGAAGAATTCTAAGGCTCATTTTGACTGCCTCCAGAAGTTAGATCAGATGGCAAATTGGATTTGGTGCTAGGTCTTTCCCTTTAGGTTTTACCCCAACAATGTTTTCATTAGTTTCGCTCACTCTCGAAATCAAGCATTTTACAGCAGGTTGGAGCAGCCTGTATCTCAGCACAGGAATAAGGTAGGGAAGAATTCTAAGGCTCATTTTGACTGCCTCCAGAAGTTAGATCAGATGGCAAATTGGATTTGGTGCTAGGTCTTTCCTTTAGGTTTTACCCCAACATTGTTTTTCATTAGTTTCGCTCACTCTCGAAATCAAGCATTTTACAGCAGGTTGGAGCAGCCTGTATCTCAGCACAGGAATAAGGTAGGGAAGAATTCAAAGGCTCATTTTGACTGCCTCCAGAAGTTAGATCAGATGGCAAAATTGGATTTGGTGCTAGGTCTTTCCCTTTAGGTTTACCCCAACAATGTTTTCATTAGTTTCGCTCACTCTCGAAATCAAGCATTTTACAGCAGGTTGGAGCAGCCTGTATCTCAGCACAGGAATAAGGTAGGGAAGAATTCAAAGGCTCATTTTGACTGCCTCCAGAAGTTAGATCAGATGGCAAATTGGATTTGGTGCTAGGTCTTTCCCTTTAGGTTTATACCCCAACAATGTTTTCATTAGTTTCGCTCACTCTCGAAATCAAGCATTTTACAGCAGGTTGGAGCAGCCTGTATCTCAGCACAGGAATAAGGTAGGGAAGAATTCTAAGGCTCATTTTTGACTGCCTCCAGAAGTTAGATCAGATGGCAAATTGGATTTGGTGCTAGGTCTTTCCCTTTAGGTTTTACCCCAACAATGTTTTCATTAGTTTCGCTCACTCTCGAAATCAAGCATTTTACAGCAGGTTGGAGCAGCCTGTATCTCAGCACAGGAATAAGGTAGGGAAGAATTCTAAGGCTCATTTTGACTGCCTCCAGAAGTTAGATCAGATGGCAAATTGGATTTGGTGCTAGGTCTTTCCCTTTAGGTTTTACCCCAACAATGTTTTCATTAGTTTCGCTCACTCTCGAAATCAAGCATTTTTACAGCCAGGTTGGAGCAGCCTGTATCTCAGCACAGGAATAAGGTAGGGAAGAATTCTAAGGATCATTTTGACTGCCTCCAGAAGTTAGATCAGATGGCAAATTGGATTTGGTGCTAGGTCTTTCCCTTTAGGTTTTACCCCAACAATGTTTTCATTAGTTTCGCTCACTCTCGAAATCAAGCATTTTACAGCAGGGTTGGAGCAGCCTGTATCTCAGCACAGGAATAAGGTAGGGAAGAATTCAAATACTCATTTTGACTGCCCTCCAGAAGTTAGATCAGATGGCAAATTGGATTTGGTGCTAGGTCTTTCCCTTTAGGTTTTACCCCAACAATGTTTTTCATTAGTTTCGCTCACTCTCGAAATCAAGCATTTTACAGCAGGTTGGAGCAGCCTGTATCTCAGCACAGGAATAAGGTAGGGAAGAATTCTAAGGCTCATTTTGACTGCCTCCAGAAGTTAGATCAGATGGCAAATTGGATTTGGTGCTAGGTCTTTCCCTTTAGGTTTTACCCCAACAATGTTTTCATTAGTTTCGCTCACTCTCGAAATCAAGCATTTTACAGCAGGTTGGAGCAGCCTGTATCTCAGCACAGGAATAAGGTAGGGAAGAATTCTAAGGCTCATTTTGACTGCCTCCAGAAGTTAGATCAGATGGCAAATTGGATTTGGTGCTAGGTCTTTCCCTTTAGGTTTTAACCCCAACAATGTTTTCATTAGTTTCGCTCACTCTCGAAATCAAGCATTTTACAGCAGGTTGGAGCAGCCTGTATCTCAGCACAGGAATAAGGTAGGGAAGAATTCTAAGGATCATTTTGACTGCCTCCAGAAGTTAGATCAGATGGCAAATTGGATTTGGTGCTAGGTCTTTCCTTTAGGTTTTACCCCAACAATGTTTTCATTAGTTTCGCTCACTCCTCGAAATCAAGCATTTTACAGCAGGTTGGAGCAGCCTGCATCTCAGCACAGGAATAAGGTAGGGAAGAATTCTAAGGATCATTTTTGACTGCCTCCAGAAGTTAGATCAGATGGCAAATTGGATTTGGTGCTAGGTCTTTCCCTTTAGGTTTTACCCCAACAATGTTTTCATTAGTTTCGCTCACTCTCGAAATCAAGCATTTTACAGCAGGTTGGAGCAGCCTGTATCTCAGCACAGGAATAAGGTAGGGAAGAATTCTAAGGATCATTTTGACTGCCTCCAGAAGTTAGATCAGATGGGCCAATGGAATTTGGTGCTAGGTCTTTCCCTTTAGGTTTTACCCCAACAATGTTTTCATTAGTTTCGCTCACTCTCGAAATCAAGCATTTTACAGCAGGTTGGAGCAGCCTGTATCTCAGCACAGGAATAAGGCAGGGAAGAATTCAAAAACTCATTTTGACTGCCTCCAGAAGTTAGATCAGATGGCCAATGCAATTTGGTGCTAGGCCTTTCCCTTTAGGTTTTACCCCAACAATGTTTTCATTAGTTTCGCTCACTCTCGAAATCAAGCATTTTACAGCAGGTTGGAGCAGCCTGTATCTCAGCACAGGAATAAGGTAGGGAAGAATTCTAAGGATCATTTTGACTGCCTCCAGAAGTTAGATCAGATGGCCAATGCAATTTGGTGCTAGGCCTTTCCCTTTAGGTTTTACCCCAACAATGTTTTCATTATTTTCGCTCACTCTCGAAATCAAGCATTTTACAGCAGGTTGGAGCAGCCTGTATCTCAGCACAGGAATAAGGTAGGGAAGAATTCTAAGGCTCATTTTGACTGCCTCCAGAAGTTAGATCAGATGGCCAATGCAACTTGGTGCTAGGTCTTTCCCTTTAGGTTTTACCTCAACAATGTTTTCATTAGTTTCGCTCTCTCTCGAAATCAAGCATTTTACAGCAGGTTGGAGCAGCCTGTATCTCAGCACAGGAATAAGGTAGGGAAGAATTCTAAGGATCATTTTGACTGCCTCCAGAAGTTAGATCAGATGGCAAATTGGATTTGGTGCTAGGTCTTTCCCTTTAGGTTTTACCCCAACAATGTTTTCATTAGTTTCGCTCACTCTCGAAATCAAGCATTTTACAGCAGTTGGAGCAGCCTGTATCTCAGCACAGGAATAAGGTAGGGAAGAATTCAAATACTCATTTTGACTGCCTCCAGAAGTTAGATCAGATGGCCAATGCAATTTGGTGCTAGGGCCCTTTCCCTTTAGGTTTTACCCCAACAATGTTTTCATTAGTTTCGCTCACTCTCGAAATCAAGCATATTACAGCAGGTTGGAGCAGCCTGTATCTCAGCACAGGAATAAGGTAGGGAAGAATTCTAAGGCTCATTTTGACTGCCTCCAGAAGTTAGATCAGATGGCCAATGCAACTTGGTGCTAGGTCTTTCCCTTTAGGTTTTACCCCAACAATGTTTTCATTAGTTTCGCTCCACTCTCGAAATCAAGCATTTTACAGCAGGTTGGAGCAGCCTGTATCTCAGCACAGGAATAAGGTAGGGAAGAATTCTAAGGATCATTTTGACTGCCTCCAGAAGTTAGATCAGATGGCAAATTGGATTTGGTGCTAGGTCTTTCCCTTTAGGTTTTACCCCAACAATGTTTTCATTAGTTTCGCTCACTCTCGAAATCAAGCATTTTACAGCAGGTTGGAGCAGCCTGTATCTCAGCACAGGAATAAGGTAGGGAAGAATTCAAATACTCATTTTGACTGCCTCCAGAAGTTAGATCAGATGGCCAATGCAATTTGGTGCTAGGCCTTTCCCTTTAGGTTTTACCCCAACAATGTTTTCATTAGTTTCGCTCACTCTCGAAATCAAGCATTTTACAGCAGGTTGGAGCAGCCTGTATCTCAGCACAGGAATAAGGTAGGGAAGAATTCAAATACTCATTTTGACTGCCTCCAGAAGTTAGATCAGATGGCAAATTGGATTTGGTGCTAGGTCTTTCCCTTTAGGTTTTTACCCCAACAATGTTTTCATTAGTTTCGCTCACTCTCGAAATCAAGCATTTTACAGCAGGTTGGAGCAGCCTGTATCTCAGCACAGGAATAAGGTAGGGAAGAATTCTAAGGATCATTTTGACTGCCTCCAGAAGTTAGATCAGATGGCAAATTGGATTTGGTGCTAGGTCTTTCCCTTTAGGTTTTACCCCAACAATGTTTTCATTAGTTTCGCTCACTCTCGAAATCAAGCATTTTACAGCAGGTTGGAGCAGCCTGTATCTCAGCACAGGAATAAGGTAGGAAGAATTCAAATGCTCATTTTGACTGCCTCCAGAAGTTAGATCAGATGGCAAAATTGGATTTGGTGCTAGGTCTTTCCCTTTAGGTTTTACCCCAACAATGTTTTCATTAGTTTCGCTCACTCTCGAAATCAAGCATTTTACAGCAGGTTGGAGCAGCCTGTATCTCAGCACAGAATAAGGTAGGGAAGAATTCTAAGGATCATTTTGACTGCCTCCAGAAGTTAGATCAGATGGCAAATTGGATTTGGTGCTAGGTCTTTCCCTTTAGGTTTTACCCCAACAATGTTTTCATTAGTTTCGCTCACTCTCGAAATCAAGCATTTTACAGCAGGTTGGAGCAGCCTGCATCTCAGCACAGGAATAAGGTAGGGAAGAATTCTAAGGATCATTTTGACTGCCTCCAGAAGTTAGATCAGATGGCAAATTGGATTTGGTGCTAGGTCTTTCCCTTTAGGTTTTACCCCAACAATGTTTTCATTAGTTTCGCTCACTCTCGAAATCAAGCATTTTACAGCAGGTTGGAGCAGCCTGTATCTCAGCACAGGAATAAGGTAGGGAAGAATTCTAAGGCTCATTTTGACTGCCTCCAGAAGTTAGATCAGATGGCAAAATTGGATTTGGTGCTAGGTCTTTCCCTTTAGGTTTTACCCCAACAATGTTTTCATTAGTTTCGCTCACTCTCGAAATCAAGCATTTTACAGCAGGTTGGAGCAGCCTGTATCTCAGCACAGGAATAAGGTAGGGAAGAATTCTAAGGATCATTTTGACTGCCTCCAGAAGTTAGATCAGATGGCAAATTGGATTTGGTGCTAGGTCTTTCCCTTTAGGTTTTTACCCCAACAATGTTTTCATTAGTTTCGCTCACTCTCGAAATCAAGCATTTTACAGCAGGTTGGAGCAGCCTGCATCTCAGCACAGGAATAAGGTAGGGAAGAATTCTAAGGATCATTTTGACTGCCTCCAGAAGTTAGATCAGATGGCAAATTGGATTTGGTGCTAGGTCTTTCCCTTTAGGTTTTACCCCAACAATGTTTTCATTAGTTTTCGCTCACTCTCGAAATCAAGCATTTTTACAGCAGGTTGGAGCAGCCTGTATCTCAGCACAGGAATAAGGTAGGGAAGAATTCTAAGGATCATTTTGACTGCCTCCAGAAGTTAGATCAGATGGCAAATTGGATTTGGTGCTAGGTCTTTCCCTTTAGGTTTTACCCCAACAATGTTTTCATTAGTTTCGCTCACTCTCGAAATCAAGCATTTTACAGCAGGTTGGAGCAGCCTGCATCTCAGCACAGGAATAAGGTAGGGAAGAATTCTAAGGATCATTTTGACTGCCTCCAGAAGTTAGATCAGATGGCAAATTGGATTTGGTGCTAGGTCTTTCCCTTTAGGTTTTACCCCAACAATGTTTTCATTAGTTTCGCTCACTCTCGAAATCAAGCATATTACAGGCAGGTTGGAGCAGCCTGTATCTCAGCACAGGAATAAGGTAGGGAAGAATTCAAATACTCATTTTGACTGCCTCCAGAAGTTAGATCAGATGGCCAATGCAATTTGGTGCTAGGTCTTTCCCTTTAGGTTTTACCCCAACAATGTTTTCATTAGTTTCGCTCACTCTCAAAATCAAGCATTTTACAGCAGGTTGGAGCAGCCTGTATCTCAGCACAGGAATAAGGTAGGGAAGAATTCTAAGGCTCATTTTGACTGCCTCCAGAAGTTAGATCAGATGGCAAATTGGATTTGGTGCTAGGTCTTTCCCTTTAGGTTTTACCCCAACAATGTTTTCATTAGTTTCGCTCACTCTCGAAATCAAGCATTTTACAGCAGGTTGGAGCAGCCTGTATCTCAGCACAGGAATAAGGTAGGGAAGAATTCTAAGGATCATTTTGACTGCCTCCAGAAGTTAGATCAGATGGGCAAATTGGGATTTGGTGCTAGGTCTTTCCCTTTAGGTTTTACCCCAACAATGTTTTCATTAGTTTCGCTCACTCTCGAAATCAAGCATTTTACAGCAGGTTGGAGCAGCCTGTATCTCAGCACAGGAATAAGGTAGGGAAGAATTCAAATACTCATTTTTGACTGCCTCCAGAAGTCAGATCAGATGGCCAATGCAATTTGGTGCTAGGCCTTTCCCTTTAGGTTTTACCCCAACAATGTTTTCATTAGTTTCGCTCACTCTCGAAATCAAGCATTTTACAGCAGGTTGGAGCAGCCTGTATCTCAGCACAGGAATAAGGTAGGGAAGAATTCTAAGGCTCATTTTGACTGCCTCCAGAAGTTAGATCAGATGGCAAATTGGATTTGGTGCTAGGTCTTTCCCTTTAGGTTTTACCCCAACAATGTTTTCATTAGTTTCGCTCACTCTCGAAATCAAGCATTTTTACAGCAGGTTGGAGCAGCCTGTATCTCAGCACAGGAATAAGGTAGGGAAGAATTCAAATACTCATTTTGACTGCCTCCAGAAGTCAGATCAGATGGCCAATGCAATTTGGTGCTAGGCCTTTCCCTTTAGGTTTTTACCCCAACAATGTTTTCATTAGTTTCGCTCACTCTCGAAATCAAGCATTTTACAGCAGGTTGGAGCAGCCTGTATCTCAGCAGAGGAATAAGGTAGGGAAGAATTCTAAGGATCATTTTGACTGCCTCCAGAAGTTAGATCAGATGGCCAATGCAATTTGGTGCTAGGCCTTTCCCTTTAGGTTTTACCCCAACAATGTTTTCATTAGTTTCGCTCACTCTCGAAATCAAGCATTTTACAGCAGGTTGGAGCAGCCTGTATCTCAGCACAGGAATAAGGTAGGGAAGAATTCTAAGGCTCATTTTGACTGCCTCCAGAAGGTTAGATCAGATGGCAAATTGGATTTGGTGCTAGGTCCTTTCCCTTTAGGTTTTACCCCAACAATGTTTTCATTAGTTTCGCTCACTCTCGAAATCAAGCATTTTACAGCAGGTTGGAGCAGCCTGTATCTCAGCACAGGAATAAGGTAGGGAAGAATTCTAAGGATCATTTTGACTGCCTCCAGAAGTTAGATCAGATGGCAAATTGGATTTGGTGCTAGGTCTTTCCCTTTAGGTTTTACCCCAACAATGTTTTCATTAGTTTTCGCTCACTCTCGAAATCAAGCATTTTACAGCAGGTTGGAGCAGCCTGTATCTCAGCACAGGAATAAGGTAGGGAAGAATTCTAAGGATCATTTTGACTGCCTCCAGAAGTTAGATCAGATGGCCAATGCAATTTGGTGCTAGGCCTTTCCCTTTAGGTTTTTACCCCAACAATGTTTTCATTAGTTTCGCTCACTCTCGAAATCAAGCATTTTACAGCAGGTTGGAGCAGCCTGTATCTCAGCACAGGAATAAGGTAGGGAAGAATTCTCAGGATCATTTTGGACTGCCTCTAGAAGTTAGGTCAGATGGCCAATGCAATTTGGTGCTAGGTCTTTCCCTTTAGGTTTTACCCCAACAATGTTTTCATTAGTTTCGCTCACTCTCGAAATCAGCATTTTACAGCAGGTTGGAGCAGCCTGTATCTCAGCACAGGAATAAGGTAGGGAAGAATTCTAAGGATCATTTTGACTGCCTCCAGAAGTTAGATCAGATGGCCAATTGGATTTGGTGCTAGGTCTTTCCCTTTAGGTTTTACCCCAACAATGTTTTCATTAGTTTCGCTCACTCTCGAAATCAAGCATTTTACAGCAGGTTGGAGCAGCCTGTATCTCAGCACAGGAATAAGGTAGGGAAGAATTCTCAGGATCATTTTGACTGCCTCTAGAAGTTAGGTCAGATGGCCAATGCAATTTGGTGCTAGGTCTTTCCCTTTAGGTTTTACCCCAACAATGTTTTCATTAGTTTCGCTCACTCTCGAAATCAAGCATTTTACAGCAGGTTGGAGCAGCCTGTATCTCAGCACAGGAATAAGGTAGGGAAGAATTCTAAGGATCATTTTGACTGCCTCCAGAAGTTAGATCAGATGGCAAATTGGATTTGGTGCTAGGTCTTTCCCTTTAGGTTTTACCCCAACAATGTTTTCATTAGTTTCGCTCACTCTCGAAATCAAGCATTTTACAGCAGGTTGGAGCAGCCTGTATCTCAGCACAGGAATAAGGTAGGGAAGAATTCTAAGGATCATTTTGACTGCCTCCAGAAGTTAGATCAGATGGCAAATTGGATTTGGTGCTAGGTCTTTCCCTTTAGGTTTTACCCCAACAATGTTTTCATTAGTTTCGCTCACTCTCGAAATCAAGCATTTTACAGCAGGTTGGAGCAGCCTGTATCTCAGCACAGGAATAAGGTAGGGAAGAATTCTAAGGATCATTTTGACTGCCTCCAGAAGTTAGATCAGATGGCCAATGCAATTTGGTGCTAGGCCTTTCCCTTTAGGTTTTACCCCAACAATGTTTTCATTAGTTTCGCTCACTCTCGAAATCAAGCATTTTACAGCAGGTTGGAGCAGCCTGTATCTCAGCACAGGAATAAGGTAGGGAAGAATTCTAAGGATCATTTTGACTGCCTCCAGAAGTTAGATCAGATGGCAAATTGGATTTGGTGCTAGGTCTTTCCCTTTAGGTTTTACCCCAACAATGTTTTCATTAGTTTCGCTCACTCTCGAAATCAAGCATTTTACAGCAGGTTGGAGCAGCCTGTATCTCAGCACAGTAATAAGGTAGGGAAGAATTCAAATACTCATTTTGACTGCCTCCAGAAGTTAGATCAGATGGCCAATGCAATTTGGTGCTAGGTCTTTCCCTTTAGGGTTTTACCCCAACAATGTTTTCATTAGTTTCGCTCACTCTCGAAATCAAGCATTTTACAGCAGGTTGGAGCAGCCTGTATCTCAGCACAGGAATAAGGTAGGGAAGAATTCTAAGGATCATTTTGACTGCCTCCAGAAGTTAGATCAGATGGCAAATTGGATTTGGTGCTAGGTCTTTCCCTTTAGGTTTTACCCCAACAATGTTTTCATTAGTTTCGCTCACTCTCGAAATCAAGCATTTTACAGCAGGTTGGAGCAGCCTGTATCTCAGCACAGGAATAAGGTAGGGAAGAATTCTAAGGATCATTTTGACTGCCTTCAGAAGTTAGATCAGATGGCCAATGCAATTTGGTGCTAGGCCTTTCCCTTTAGGTTTTACCCCAACAATGTTTTCATTAGTTTCGCTCACTCTCGAAATCAAGCATTTTACAGCAGGTTGGAGCAGCCTGTATCTCAGCACAGGAATAAGGTAGGGAAGAATTCTAAGGATCATTTTGACTGCCTCCAGAAGTTAGATCAGATGGCAAATTGGATTTGGTGCTAGGCCTTTCCCTTTAGGTTTTACCCCAACAATGTTTTCATTAGTTTCGCTCACTCTCGAAATCAAGCATTTTACAGCAGGTTGGAGCAGCCTGTATCTCAGCACAGGAATAAGGTAGGGAAGAATTCTAAGGATCATTTTGACTGCCTCCAGAAGTTAGATCAGATGGCAAATTGGATTTGGTGCTAGGTCTTTCCCTTTAGGTTTTACCCCAACAATGTTTTCATTAGTTTCGCTCACTCTCGAAATCAAGCATTTTACAGCAGGTTGGAGCAGCCTGTATCTCAGCACAGGAATAAGGTAGGGAAGAATTCTAAGGATCATTTTGACTGCCTCCAGAAGTTAGATCAGATGGCAAATTGGATTTGGTGCTAGGTCTTTCCCTTTAGGTTTTACCCCAACAATGTTTTCATTAGTTTCGCTCACTCTCGAAATCAAGCATTTTACAGCAGGTTGGAGCAGCCTGTATCTCAGCACAGGAATAAGGTAGGGAAGAATTCAAATACTCATTTTGACTGCCTCCAGAAGTTAGATCAGATGGCCAATGCAATTTGGTGCTAGGTCTTTCCCTTTAGGTTTTACCCCAACAATGTTTTCATTAGTTTCGCTCACTCTCGAAATCAAGCATTTTACAGCAGGTTGGAGCAGCCTGTATCTCAGCACAGGAATAAGGTAGGGAAGAATTCAAATACTCATTTTGACTGCCTCCAGAAGTTAGATCAGATGGCCAATGCAATTTGGTGCTAGGCCTTTCCCTTTAGGTTTTACCCCAACAATGTTTTCATTAGTTTCGCTCACTCTCGAAATCAAGCATTTTACAGCAGGTTGGAGCAGCCTGTATCTCAGCACAGGAATAAGGTAGGGAAGAATTCTAAGGATCATTTTGACTGCCTCCAGAAGTTAGATCAGATGGCAAATTGGATTTGGTGCTAGGCCTTTCCCTTTAGGTTTTACCCCAACAATGTTTTCATTAGTTTCGCTCACTCTCGAAATCAAGCATTTTACAGCAGGTTGGAGCAGCCTGTATCTCAGCACAGGAATAAGGTAGGGAAGAATTCTAAGGATCATTTTGACTGCCTCCAGAAGTTAGATCAGATGGCAAATTGGATTTGGTGCTAGGTCTTTCCCTTTAGGTTTTACCCCAACAATGTTTTCATTAGTTTCGCTCACTCTCGAAATCAAGCATTTTACAGCAGGTTGGAGCAGCCTGTATCTCAGCACAGGAATAAGGTAGGGAAGAATTCTAAGGATCATTTTGACTGCCTCCAGAAGTTAGATCAGATGGCCAATGCAATTTGGTGCTAGGCCTTTCCCTTTAGGTTTTACCCCAACAATGTTTTCATTAGTTTCGCTCACTCTCGAAATCAAGCATTTTACAGCAGGTTGGAGCAGCCTGTATCTCAGCACAGGAATAAGGTAGGGAAGAATTCAAATACTCATTTTGACTGCCTCCAGAAGTTAGATCAGATGGCCAATGCAATTTGGTGCTAGGTCTTTCCCTTTAGGTTTTACCCCAACAATGTTTTCATTAGTTTCGCTCACTCTCGAAATCAAGCATTTTACAGCAGGTTGGAGCAGCCTGTATCTCAGCACAGGAATAAGGTAGGGAAGAATTCAAATACTCATTTTGACTGCCTCCAGAAGTTAGATCAGATGGCAAATTGGATTTGGTGCTAGGTCTTTCCCTTTAGGTTTTACCCCAACAATGTTTTCATTAGTTTCGCTCACTCTCGAAATCAAGCATTTTACAGCAGGTTGGAGCAGCCTGTATCTCAGCACAGGAATAAGGTAGGGAAGAATTCAAATACTCATTTTGACTGCCTCCAGAAGTTAGATCAGATTGCCAATGCAATTTGGTGCTAGGCCTTTCCCTTTAGGTTTTACCCCAACAATGTTTTCATTAGTTTCGCTCACTCTCGAAATCAAGCATTTTACAGCAGGTTGGAGCAGCCTGTATCTCAGCACAGGAATAAGGTAGGGAAGAATTCTAAGGATCATTTTGACTGCCTCCAGAAGTTAGATCAGATGGCAAATTGGATTTGGTGCTAGGCCTTTCCCTTTAGGTTTTACCCCAACAATGTTTTCATTAGTTTCGCTCACTCTTGAAATCAAGCATTTTACAGCAGGTTGGAGCAGCCTGTATCTCAGCACAGGAATAAGGTAGGGAAGAATTCTAAGGATCATTTTGACTGCCTCCAGAAGTTAGATCAGATGGCCAATGCAATTTGGTGCTAGGCCTTTCCCTTTAGGTTTTACCCCAACAATGTTTTCATTAGTTTCGCTCACTCTCGAAATCAAGCATTTTACAGCAGGTTGGAGCAGCCTGTATCTCAGCACAGGAATAAGGTAGGGAAGAATTCTAAGGATCATTTTGACTGCCTCCAGAAGTTAGATCAGATGGCAAATTGGATTTGGTGCTAGGTCTTTCCCTTTAGGTTTTACCCCAACAATGTTTTCATTAGTTTCGCTCACTCTCGAAATCAAGCATTTTACAGCAGGTTGGAGCAGCCTGTATCTCAGCACAGGAATAAGGTAGGGAAGAATTCTAAGGCTCATTTTGACTGCCTCCAGAAGTTAGATCAGATGGCAAATTGGATTTGGTGCTAGGTCTTTCCCTTTAGGTTTTACCCCAACAATGTTTTCATTAGTTTCGCTCACTCTCGAAATCAAGCATTTTACAGCAGGTTGGAGCAGCCTGTATCTCAGCACAGGAATAAGGTAGGGAAGAATTCTAAGGATCATTTTGACTGCCTCCAGAAGTTAGATCAGATGGCCAATGCAATTTGGAGCTAGGCCTTTCCCTTTAGGTTTTACCCCAACAATGTTTTCATTAGTTTCGCTCACTCTCGAAATCAAGCATTTTACAGCAGGTTGGAGCAGCCTGTATCTCAGCACAGGAATAAGGTAGGGAAGAATTCTAAGGATCATTTTGACTGCCTCCAGAAGTTAGATCAGATGGCAAATTGGATTTGGTGCTAGGCCTTTCCCTTTAGGTTTTACCCCAACAATGTTTTCATTAGTTTCGCTCACTCTCGAAATCAAGCATTTTACAGCAGGTTGGAGCAGCCTGTATCTCAGCACAGGAATAAGGTAGGGAAGAATTCTAAGGATCATTTTGACTGCCTCCAGAAGTTAGATCAGATGGCAAATTGGATTTGGTGCTAGGTCTTTCCCTTTAGGTTTTACCCCAACAATGTTTTCATTAGTTTCGCTCACTCTCGAAATCAAGCATTTTACAGCAGGTTGGAGCAGCCTGTATCTCAGCACAGGAATAAGGTAGGGAAGAATTCTAAGGCTCATTTTGACTGCCTCCAGAAGTTAGATCAGATGGCAAATTGGATTTGGTGCTAGGTCTTTCCCTTTAGGTTTTACCCCAACAATGTTTTCATTAGTTTCGCTCACTCTCGAAATCAAGCATTTTACAGCAGGTTGGAGCAGCCTGTATCTCAGCACAGGAATAAGGTAGGGAAGAATTCAAATACTCATTTTGACTGCCTCCAGAAGTTAGATCAGATGGCCAATGCAATTTGGTGCTAGGTCTTTCCCTTTAGGTTTTACCCCAACAATGTTTTCATTAGTTTCGCTCACTCTCGAAATCAAGCATTTTACAGCAGGTTGGAGCAGCCTGTATCTCAGCACAGGAATAAGGTAGGGAAGAATTCAAATACTCATTTTGACTGCCTCCAGAAGTTAGATCAGATGGCAAATTGGATTTGGTGCTAGGTCTTTCCCTTTAGGTTTTACCCCAACAATGTTTTCATTAGTTTCGCTCACTCTCGAAATCAAGCATTTTACAGCAGGTTGGAGCAGCCTGTATCTCAGCACAGGAATAAGGTAGGGAAGAATTCAAATACTCATTTTGACTGCCTCCAGAAGTTAGATCAGATTGCCAATGCAATTTGGTGCTAGGCCTTTCCCTTTAGGTTTTACCCCAACAATGTTTTCATTAGTTTCGCTCACTCTCGAAATCAAGCATTTTACAGCAGGTTGGAGCAGCCTGTATCTCAGCACAGGAATAAGGTAGGGAAGAATTCTAAGGATCATTTTGACTGCCTCCAGAAGTTAGATCAGATGGCAAATTGGATTTGGTGCTAGGCCTTTCCCTTTAGGTTTTACCCCAACAATGTTTTCATTAGTTTCGCTCACTCTTGAAATCAAGCATTTTACAGCAGGTTGGAGCAGCCTGTATCTCAGCACAGGAATAA
The DNA here is from genome assembly GCF_026170545.1 of Melanerpes formicivorus. Classification (NCBI taxonomy): domain Eukaryota; kingdom Metazoa; phylum Chordata; class Aves; order Piciformes; family Picidae; genus Melanerpes; species Melanerpes formicivorus. The sequence goes on along the minus strand of NW_027143406.1, from coordinate 45,064 downwards.
GGTAGGGAAGAATTCTAAGGATCATTTTGACTGCCTCCAGAAGTTAGATCAGATGGCCAATGCAATTTGGTGCTAGGCCTTTCCCTTTAGGTTTTACCCCAACAATGTTTTCATTAGTTTCGCTCACTCTCGAAATCAAGCATTTTACAGCAGGTTGGAGCAGCCTGTATCTCAGCACAGGAATAAGGTAGGGAAGAATTCTAAGGCTCATTTTGACTGCCTCCAGAAGTTAGATCAGATGGCAAATTGGATTTGGTGCTAGGTCTTTCCCTTTAGGTTTTACCCCAACAATGTTTTCATTAGTTTCGCTCACTCTCGAAATCAAGCATTTTACAGCAGGTTGGAGCAGCCTGTATCTCAGCACAGGAATAAGGTAGGGAAGAATTCTAAGGATCATTTTGACTGCCTCCAGAAGTTAGATCAGATGGCAAATTGGATTTGGTGCTAGGTCTTTCCCTTTAGGTTTTACCCCAACAATGTTTTCATTAGTTTCGCTCACTCTCGAAATCAAGCATTTTACAGCAGGTTGGAGCAGCCTGTATCTCAGCACAGGAATAAGGTAGGGAAGAATTCTAAGGATCATTTTGACTGCCTCCAGAAGTTAGATCAGATGGCCAATGCAATTTGGAGCTAGGCCTTTCCCTTTAGGTTTTACCCCAACAATGTTTTCATTAGTTTCGCTCACTCTCGAAATCAAGCATTTTACAGCAGGTTGGAGCAGCCTGTATCTCAGCACAGGAATAAGGTAGGGAAGAATTCAAATACTCATTTTGACTGCCTCCAGAAGTTAGATCAGATGGCAAATTGGATTTGGTGCTAGGCCTTTCCCTTTAGGTTTTACCCCAACAATGTTTTCATTAGTTTCGCTCACTCTCGAAATCAAGCATTTTACAGCAGGTTGGAGCAGCCTGTATCTCAGCACAGGAATAAGGTAGGGAAGAATTCAAATACTCATTTTGACTGCCTCCAGAAGTTAGATCAGATGGCCAATGCAATTTGGTGCTAGGCCTTTCCCTTTAGGTTTTACCCCAACAATGTTTTCATTAGTTTCGCTCACTCTCAAAATCAAGCATTTTACAGCAGGTTGGAGCAGCCTGTATCTCAGCACAGGAATAAGGTAGGGAAGAATTCTAAGGATCATTTTGACTGCCTCCAGAAGTTAGATCAGATGGCAAATTGGATTTGGTGCTAGGCCTTTCCCTTTAGGTTTTACCCCAACAATGTTTTCATTAGTTTCGCTCACTCTCGAAATCAAGCATTTTACAGCAGGTTGGAGCAGCCTGTATCTCAGCACAGGAATAAGGTAGGGAAGAATTCTAAGGATCATTTTGACTGCCTCCAGAAGTTAGATCAGATGGCAAATTGGATTTGGTGCTAGGTCTTTCCCTTTAGGTTTTACCCCAACAATGTTTTCATTAGTTTCGCTCACTCTCGAAATCAAGCATTTTACAGCAGGTTGGAGCAGCCTGTATCTCAGCACAGGAATAAGGTAGGGAAGAATTCTAAGGATCATTTTGACTGCCTCCAGAAGTTAGATCAGATGGCAAATTGGATTTGGTGCTAGGTCTTTCCCTTTAGGTTTTACCCCAACAATGTTTTCATTAGTTTCGCTCACTCTCGAAATCAAGCATTTTACAGCAGGTTGGAGCAGCCTGTATCTCAGCACAGGAATAAGGTAGGGAAGAATTCTAAGGATCATTTTGACTGCCTCCAGAAGTTAGATCAGATGGCCAATGCAATTTGGAGCTAGGCCTTTCCCTTTAGGTTTTACCCCAACAATGTTTTCATTAGTTTCGCTCACTCTCGAAATCAAGCATTTTACAGCAGGTTGGAGCAGCCTGTATCTCAGCACAGGAATAAGGTAGGGAAGAATTCAAATGCTCATTTTGACTGCCTCCAGAAGTTAGATCAGATGGCCAATGCAATTTGGTGCTAGGCCTTTCCCTTTAGGTTTTACCCCAACAATGTTTTCATTAGTTTCGCTCACTCTCGAAATCAAGCATTTTACAGCAGGTTGGAGCAGCCTGTATCTCAGCACAGGAATAAGGTAGGGAAGAATTCTAAGGATCATTTTGACTGCCTCCAGAAGTTAGATCAGATGGCCAATGCAATTTGGTGCTAGACCTTTCCCTTTAGGTTTTACCCCAACAATGTTTTCATTAGTTTCGCTCACTCTCGAAATCAAGCATTTTACAGCAGGTTGGAGCAGCCTGTATCTCAGCACAGGAATAAGGTAGGGAAGAATTCAAATGCTCATTTTGACTGCCTCCAGAAGTTAGATCAGATGGCCAATGCAATTTGGTGCTAGGCCTTTCCCTTTAGGTTTTACCCCAACAATGTTTTCATTAGTTTCGCTCACTCTCGAAATCAAGCATTTTACAGCAGGTTGGAGCAGCCTGTATCTCAGCACAGGAATAAGGTAGGGAAGAATTCAAATGCTCATTTTGACTGCCTCCAGAAGTTAGATCAGATGGCCAATGCAATTTGGTGCTAGGCCTTTCCCTTTAGGTTTTACCCCAACAATGTTTTCATTAGTTTCGCTCACTCTCGAAATCAAGCATTTTACAGCAGGTTGGAGCAGCCTGTATCTCAGCACAGGAATAAGGTAGGGAAGAATTCTAAGGATCATTTTGACTGCCTCCAGAAGTTAGATCAGATGGCCAATGCAATTTGGTGCTAGACCTTTCCCTTTAGGTTTTACCCCAACAATGTTTTCATTAGTTTCGCTCACTCTCGAAATCAAGCATTTTACAGCAGGTTGGAGCAGCCTGTATCTCAGCACAGGAATAAGGTAGGGAAGAATTCTAAGGATCATTTTGACTGCCTCCAGAAGTTAGATCAGATGGCAAATTGGATTTGGTGCTAGGCCTTTCCCTTTAGGTTTTACCCCAACAATGTTTTCATTAGTTTCGCTCACTCTCGAAATCAAGCATTTTACAGCAGGTTGGAGCAGCCTGTATCTCAGCACAGGAATAAGGTAGGGAAGAATTCAAATACTCATTTTGACTGCCTCCAGAAGTTAGATCAGATGGCAAATTGGATTTGGTGCTAGGTCTTTCCCTTTAGGTTTTACCCCAACAATGTTTTCATTAGTTTCGCTCACTCTCGAAATCAAGCATTTTACAGCAGGTTGGAGCAGCCTGTATCTCAGCACAGGAATAAGGTAGGGAAGAATTCAAATACTCATTTTGACTGCCTCCAGAAGTTAGATCAGATGGCCAATGCAATTTGGTGCTAGGTCTTTCCCTTTAGGTTTTACCCCAACAATGTTTTCATTAGTTTCACTCACTCTCGAAATCAAGCATTTTACAGCAGGTTGGAGCAGCCTGTATCTCAGCACAGGAATAAGGTAGGGAAGAATTCTAAGGATCATTTTGACTGCCTCCAGAAGTTAGATCAGATGGCCAATGAAATTTGTTGTTAGGCCTTTCCCTTTAGGTTTTACCCCAACAATGTTTTCATTAGTTTCGCTCACTCTCGAAATCAAGCATTTTACAGCAGGTTGGAGCAGCCTGTATCTCAGCACAGGAATAAGGTAGGGAAGAATTCTAAGGCTCATTTTGACTGCCTCCAGAAGTTAGATCAGATGGCCAATGGAATTTGGTGCTAGGCCTTTCCCTTTAGGTTTTACCCCAACAATGTTTTCATTAGTTTCGCTCACTCTCGAAATCAAGCATTTTACAGCAGGTTGGAGCAGCCTGTATCTCAGCACAGGAATAAGGTCGGGAAGAATTTTAAGGATCATTTTGACTGCCTCCAGAAGTTAGATCAGATGGCCAATGGAATTTGGTGCTAGGTCTTTCCCTTTAGGTTTTACCCCAACAATGTTTTCATTAGTTTCACTCACTCTCGAAATCAAGCATTTTACAGCAGGTTGGAGCAGCCTGTATCTCAGCACAGGAATAAGGTAGGGAAGAATTCTAAGGATCATTTTGACTGCCTCCAGAAGTTAGATCAGATGGCCAATGCAATTTGGTGCTAGGCCTTTGCCTTTAGGTTTTACCCCAACAATGTTTTCATTAGTTTCGCTCACTCTCTAAATCAAGCATTTTACAGCAGGTTGGAGCAGCCTGTATCTCAGCACAGGAATAAGGTAGGGAAGAATTCTAAGGATCATTTTGACTGCCTCCAGAAGTTAGATCAGATGGCAAATTGGATTTGGTGCTAGGTCTTTCCCTTTAGGTTTTACCCAACAATGTTTTCATTAGTTTCGCTCACTCTCGAAATCAAGCATTTTACAGCAGGTTGGAGCAGCCTGTATCTCAGCACAGGAATAAGGTAGGGAAGAATTCTAAGGATCATTTTGACTGCCTCCAGAAGTTAGATCAGATGGCCAATGCAATTTGGTGCTAGGCCTTTGCCTTTAGGTTTTACCCCAACAATGTTTTCATTAGTTTCGCTCACTCTCGAAATCAAGCATTTTACAGCAGGTTGGAGCAGCCTGTATCTCAGCACAGGAATAAGGTAGGGAAGAATTCTAAGGATCATTTTGACTGCCTCCAGAAGTTAGATCAGATGGCAAATTGGATTTGGTGCTAGGTCTTTCCCTTTAGGTTTTACCCAACAATGTTTTCATTAGTTTCGCTCACTCTCGAAATCAAGCATTTTACAGCAGGTCGGAGCAGCCTGTATCTCAGCACAGGAATAAGGTAGGGAAGAATTCTAAGGATCATTTTGACTGCCCCCAGAAGTTAGATCAGATGGCCAAAGCAATTTGGTGCTAGGCCTTTCCCTTTAGGTTTTACCCCAACAATGTTTTCATTAGTTTCGCTCACTCTCGAAATCAAGCATTTTACAGCAGGTTGGAGCAGCCTGTATCTCAGCACAGGAATAAGGTAGGGAAGAATTCTAAGGATCATTTTGACTGCCTCCAGAAGTTAGATCAGATGGCAAATTGGATTTGGTGCTAGGTCTTTCCCTTTAGGTTTTACCCCAACAATGTTTTCATTAGTTTCGCTCACTCTCGAAATCAAGCATTTTACAGCAGGTTGGAGCAGCCTGTATCTCAGCACAGGAATAAGGTAGGGAAGAATTCTAAGGCTCATTTTGACTGCCTCCAGAAGTTAGATCAGATGGCAAATTGGATTTGGTGCTAGGTCTTTCCCTTTAGGTTTTACCCCAACAATGTTTTCATTAGTTTCGCTCACTCTCGAAATCAAGCATTTTACAGCAGGTTGGAGCAGCCTGTATCTCAGCACAGGAATAAGGTAGGGAAGAATTCTAAGGATCATTTTGACTGCCTCCAGAAGTTAGATCAGATGGCCAATGCAATTTGGTGCTAGGCCTTTCCCTTTAGGTTTTACCCCAACAATGTTTTCATTAGTTTCGCTCACTCTCGAAATCAAGCATTTTACAGCAGGTTGGAGCAGCCTGTATCTCAGCACAGGAATAAGGTCGGGAAGAATTTTAAGGATCATTTTGACTGCCTCCAGAAGTTAGATCAGATGGCCAATTGGATTTGGTGCTAGGTCTTTCCCTTTAGGTTTTACCCCAACAATGTTTTCATTAGTTTCACTCACTCTCGAAATCAAGCATTTTACAGCAGGTTGGAGCAGCCTGTATCTCAGCACAGGAATAAGGTAGGGAAGAATTCTAAGGATCATTTTGACTGCCTCCAGAAGTTAGATCAGATGGCCAATGCAATTTGGTGCTAGGCCTTTGCCTTTAGGTTTTACCCCAACAATGTTTTCATTAGTTTCGCTCACTCTCTAAATCAAGCATTTTACAGCAGGTTGGAGCAGCCTGTATCTCAGCACAGGAATAAGGTAGGGAAGAATTCTAAGGATCATTTTGACTGCCTCCAGAAGTTAGATCAGATGGCAAATTGGATTTGGTGCTAGGTCTTTCCCTTTAGGTTTTACCCAACAATGTTTTCATTAGTTTCGCTCACTCTCGAAATCAAGCATTTTACAGCAGGTTGGAGCAGCCTGTATCTCAGCACAGGAATAAGGTAGGGAAGAATTCTAAGGATCATTTTGACTGCCTCCAGAAGTTAGATCAGATGGCCAATGCAATTTGGTGCTAGGCCTTTGCCTTTAGGTTTTACCCCAACAATGTTTTCATTAGTTTCGCTCACTCTCGAAATCAAGCATTTTACAGCAGGTTGGAGCAGCCTGTATCTCAGCACAGGAATAAGGTAGGGAAGAATTCTAAGGATCATTTTGACTGCCTCCAGAAGTTAGATCAGATGGCAAATTGGATTTGGTGCTAGGTCTTTCCCTTTAGGTTTTACCCAACAATGTTTTCATTAGTTTCGCTCACTCTCGAAATCAAGCATTTTACAGCAGGTTGGAGCAGCCTGTATCTCAGCACAGGAATAAGGTAGGGAAGAATTCTAAGGATCATTTTGACTGCCTCCAGAAGTTAGATCAGATGGCAAATTGGATTTGGTGCTAGGTCTTTCCCTTTAGGTTTTACCCCAACAATGTTTTCATTAGTTTCGCTCACTCTCGAAATCAAGCATTTTACAGCAGGTTGGAGCAGCCTGTATCTCAGCACAGGAATAAGGTAGGGAAGAATTCTAAGGATCATTTTGACTGCCTCCAGAAGTTAGATCAGATGGCAAATTGGATTTGGTGCTAGGTCTTTCCCTTTAGGTTTTACCCCAACAATGTTTTCATTAGTTTCGCTCACTCTCGAAATCAAGCATTTTACAGCAGGTTGGAGCAGCCTGTATCTCAGCACAGGAATAAGGTAGGGAAGAATTCTAAGGCTCATTTTGACTGCCTCCAGAAGTTAGATCAGATGGCAAATTGGATTTGGTGCTAGGTCTTTCCCTTTAGGTTTTACCCCAACAATGTTTTCATTAGTTTCGCTCACTCTCGAAATCAAGCATTTTACAGCAGGTTGGAGCAGCCTGTATCTCAGCACAGGAATAAGGTAGGGAAGAATTCTAAGGATCATTTTGACTGCCTCCAGAAGTTAGATCAGATGGCAAATTGGATTTGGTGCTAGGTCTTTCCCTTTAGGTTCTACCCCAACAATGTTTTCATTAGTTTCGCTCACTCTCGAAATCAAGCATTTTACAGCAGGTTGGAGCAGCCTGTATCTCAGCACAGGAATAAGGTAGGGAAGAATTCTAAGGATCATTTTGACTGCCTCCAGAAGTTAGATCAGATGGCCAATGCAATTTGGAGCTAGGCCTTTCCCTTTAGGTTTTACCCCAACAATGTTTTCATTAGTTTCGCTCACTCTCGAAATCAAGCATTTTACAGCAGGTTGGAGCAGCCTGTATCTCAGCACAGGAATAAGGTAGGGAAGAATTCAAATACTCATTTTGACTGCCTCCAGAAGTTAGATCAGATGGCAAATTGGATTTGGTGCTAGGCCTTTCCCTTTAGGTTTTACCCCAACAATGTTTTCATTAGTTTCGCTCACTCTCGAAATCAAGCATTTTACAGCAGGTTGGAGCAGCCTGTATCTCAGCACAGGAATAAGGTAGGGAAGAATTCAAATACTCATTTTGACTGCCTCCAGAAGTTAGATCAGATGGCCAATGCAATTTGGTGCTAGGCCTTTCCCTTTAGGTTTTACCCCAACAATGTTTTCATTAGTTTCGCTCACTCTCAAAATCAAGCATTTTACAGCAGGTTGGAGCAGCCTGTATCTCAGCACAGGAATAAGGTAGGGAAGAATTCTAAGGATCATTTTGACTGCCTCCAGAAGTTAGATCAGATGGCAAATTGGATTTGGTGCTAGGCCTTTCCCTTTAGGTTTTACCCCAACAATGTTTTCATTAGTTTCGCTCACTCTCGAAATCAAGCATTTTACAGCAGGTTGGAGCAGCCTGTATCTCAGCACAGGAATAAGGTAGGGAAGAATTCTAAGGATCATTTTGACTGCCTCCAGAAGTTAGATCAGATGGCAAATTGGATTTGGTGCTAGGTCTTTCCCTTTAGGTTTTACCCCAACAATGTTTTCATTAGTTTCGCTCACTCTCGAAATCAAGCATTTTACAGCAGGTTGGAGCAGCCTGTATCTCAGCACAGGAATAAGGTAGGGAAGAATTCTAAGGCTCATTTTGACTGCCTCCAGAAGTTAGATCAGATGGCAAATTGGATTTGGTGCTAGGTCTTTCCCTTTAGGTTTTACCCCAACAATGTTTTCATTAGTTTCGCTCACTCTCGAAATCAAGCATTTTACAGCAGGTTGGAGCAGCCTGTATCTCAGCACAGGAATAAGGTAGGGAAGAATTCTAAGGATCATTTTGACTGCCTCCAGAAGTTAGATCAGATGGCAAATTGGATTTGGTGCTAGGTCTTTCCCTTTAGGTTTTACCCCAACAATGTTTTCATTAGTTTCGCTCACTCTCGAAATCAAGCATTTTACAGCAGGTTGGAGCAGCCTGTATCTCAGCACAGGAATAAGGTAGGGAAGAATTCAAATGCTCATTTTGACTGCCTCCAGAAGTTAGATCAGATGGCCTATGCAATTTGGTGCTAGGCCTTTCCCTTTAGGTTTTACCCCAACAATGTTTTCATTAGTTTCGCTCACTCTCGAAATCAAGCATTTTACAGCAGGTTGGAGCAGCCTGTATCTCAGCACAGGAATAAGGTAGGGAAGAATTCTAAGGATCATTTTGACTGCCTCCAGAAGTTAGATCAGATGGCCAATGCAATTTGGTGCTAGACCTTTCCCTTTAGGTTTTACCCCAACAATGTTTTCATTAGTTTCGCTCACTCTCGAAATCAAGCATTTTACAGCAGGTTGGAGCAGCCTGTATCTCAGCACAGGAATAAGGTAGGGAAGAATTCTAAGGATCATTTTGACTGCCTCCAGAAGTTAGATCAGATGGCAAATTGGATTTGGTGCTAGGCCTTTCCCTTTAGGTTTTACCCCAACAATGTTTTCATTAGTTTCGCTCACTCTCGAAATCAAGCATTTTACAGCAGGTTGGAGCAGCCTGTATCTCAGCACAGGAATAAGGTAGGGAAGAATTCAAATACTCATTTTGACTGCCTCCAGAAGTTAGATCAGATGGCAAATTGGATTTGGTGCTAGGTCTTTCCCTTTAGGTTTTACCCCAACAATGTTTTCATTAGTTTCGCTCACTCTCGAAATCAAGCATTTTACAGCAGGTTGGAGCAGCCTGTATCTCAGCACAGGAATAAGGTAGGGAAGAATTCAAATACTCATTTTGACTGCCTCCAGAAGTTAGATCAGATGGCCAATGCAATTTGGTGCTAGGTCTTTCCCTTTAGGTTTTACCCCAACAATGTTTTCATTAGTTTCACTCACTCTCGAAATCAAGCATTTTACAGCAGGTTGGAGCAGCCTGTATCTCAGCACAGGAATAAGGTAGGGAAGAATTCTAAGGATCATTTTGACTGCCTCCAGAAGTTAGATCAGATGGCCAATGAAATTTGTTGTTAGGCCTTTCCCTTTAGGTTTTACCCCAACAATGTTTTCATTAGTTTCGCTCACTCTCGAAATCAAGCATTTTACAGCAGGTTGGAGCAGCCTGTATCTCAGCACAGGAATAAGGTAGGGAAGAATTCTAAGGCTCATTTTGACTGCCTCCAGAAGTTAGATCAGATGGCCAATGGAATTTGGTGCTAGGCCTTTCCCTTTAGGTTTTACCCCAACAATGTTTTCATTAGTTTCGCTCACTCTCGAAATCAAGCATTTTACAGCAGGTTGGAGCAGCCTGTATCTCAGCACAGGAATAAGGTCGGGAAGAATTTTAAGGATCATTTTGACTGCCTCCAGAAGTTAGATCAGATGGCCAATGGAATTTGGTGCTAGGTCTTTCCCTTTAGGTTTTACCCCAACAATGTTTTCATTAGTTTCACTCACTCTCGAAATCAAGCATTTTACAGCAGGTTGGAGCAGCCTGTATCTCAGCACAGGAATAAGGTAGGGAAGAATTCTAAGGATCATTTTGACTGCCTCCAGAAGTTAGATCAGATGGCCAATGCAATTTGGTGCTAGGCCTTTGCCTTTAGGTTTTACCCCAACAATGTTTTCATTAGTTTCGCTCACTCTCTAAATCAAGCATTTTACAGCAGGTTGGAGCAGCCTGTATCTCAGCACAGGAATAAGGTAGGGAAGAATTCTAAGGATCATTTTGACTGCCTCCAGAAGTTAGATCAGATGGCAAATTGGATTTGGTGCTAGGTCTTTCCCTTTAGGTTTTACCCAACAATGTTTTCATTAGTTTCGCTCACTCTCGAAATCAAGCATTTTACAGCAGGTTGGAGCAGCCTGTATCTCAGCACAGGAATAAGGTAGGGAAGAATTCTAAGGATCATTTTGACTGCCTCCAGAAGTTAGATCAGATGGCCAATGCAATTTGGTGCTAGGCCTTTGCCTTTAGGTTTTACCCCAACAATGTTTTCATTAGTTTCGCTCACTCTCGAAATCAAGCATTTTACAGCAGGTTGGAGCAGCCTGTATCTCAGCACAGGAATAAGGTAGGGAAGAATTCTAAGGATCATTTTGACTGCCTCCAGAAGTTAGATCAGATGGCAAATTGGATTTGGTGCTAGGTCTTTCCCTTTAGGTTTTACCCAACAATGTTTTCATTAGTTTCGCTCACTCTCGAAATCAAGCATTTTACAGCAGGTCGGAGCAGCCTGTATCTCAGCACAGGAATAAGGTAGGGAAGAATTCTAAGGATCATTTTGACTGCCCCCAGAAGTTAGATCAGATGGCCAAAGCAATTTGGTGCTAGGCCTTTCCCTTTAGGTTTTACCCCAACAATGTTTTCATTAGTTTCGCTCACTCTCGAAATCAAGCATTTTACAGCAGGTTGGAGCAGCCTGTATCTCAGCACAGGAATAAGGTAGGGAAGAATTCTAAGGCTCATTTTGACTGCCTCCAGAAGTTAGATCAGATGGCAAATTGGATTTGGTGCTAGGTCTTTCCCTTTAGGTTTTACCCCAACAATGTTTTCATTAGTTTCGCTCACTCTCGAAATCAAGCATTTTACAGCAGGTTGGAGCAGCCTGTATCTCAGCACAGGAATAAGGTAGGGAAGAATTCTAAGGATCATTTTGACTGCCTCCAGAAGTTAGATCAGATGGCCAATGCAATTTGGTGCTAGGCCTTTCCCTTTAGGTTTTACCCCAACAATGTTTTCATTAGTTTCGCTCACTCTCGAAATCAAGCATTTTACAGCAGGTTGGAGCAGCCTGTATCTCAGCACAGGAATAAGGTCGGGAAGAATTTTAAGGATCATTTTGACTGCCTCCAGAAGTTAGATCAGATGGCCAATGAATTTGGTGCTAGGTCTTTCCCTTTAGGTTTTACCCCAACAATGTTTTCATTAGTTTCACTCACTCTCGAAATCAAGCATTTTACAGCAGGTTGGAGCAGCCTGTATCTCAGCACAGGAATAAGGTAGGGAAGAATTCTAAGGATCATTTTGACTGCCTCCAGAAGTTAGATCAGATGGCCAATGCAATTTGGTGCTAGGCCTTTGCCTTTAGGTTTTACCCCAACAATGTTTTCATTAGTTTCGCTCACTCTCTAAATCAAGCATTTTACAGCAGGTTGGAGCAGCCTGTATCTCAGCACAGGAATAAGGTAGGGAAGAATTCTAAGGATCATTTTGACTGCCTCCAGAAGTTAGATCAGATGGCAAATTGGATTTGGTGCTAGGTCTTTCCCTTTAGGTTTTACCCAACAATGTTTTCATTAGTTTCGCTCACTCTCGAAATCAAGCATTTTACAGCAGGTTGGAGCAGCCTGTATCTCAGCACAGGAATAAGGTAGGGAAGAATTCTAAGGATCATTTTGACTGCCTCCAGAAGTTAGATCAGATGGCCAATGCAATTTGGTGCTAGGCCTTTGCCTTTAGGTTTTACCCCAACAATGTTTTCATTAGTTTCGCTCACTCTCGAAATCAAGCATTTTACAGCAGGTTGGAGCAGCCTGTATCTCAGCACAGGAATAAGGTAGGGAAGAATTCTAAGGATCATTTTGACTGCCTCCAGAAGTTAGATCAGATGGCAAATTGGATTTGGTGCTAGGTCTTTCCCTTTAGGTTTTACCCAACAATGTTTTCATTAGTTTCGCTCACTCTCGAAATCAAGCATTTTACAGCAGGTTGGAGCAGCCTGTATCTCAGCACAGGAATAAGGTAGGGAAGAATTCTAAGGATCATTTTGACTGCCTCCAGAAGTTAGATCAGATGGCAAATTGGATTTGGTGCTAGGTCTTTCCCTTTAGGTTTTACCCCAACAATGTTTTCATTAGTTTCGCTCACTCTCGAAATCAAGCATTTTACAGCAGGTTGGAGCAGCCTGTATCTCAGCACAGGAATAAGGTAGGGAAGAATTCTAAGGCTCATTTTGACTGCCTCCAGAAGTTAGATCAGATGGCAAATTGGATTTGGTGCTAGGTCTTTCCCTTTAGGTTTTACCCCAACAATGTTTTCATTAGTTTCGCTCACTCTCGAAATCAAGCATTTTACAGCAGGTTGGAGCAGCCTGTATCTCAGCACAGGAATAAGGTAGGGAAGAATTCTAAGGATCATTTTGACTGCCTCCAGAAGTTAGATCAGATGGCCAATGCAATTTGGTGCTAGGCCTTTCCCTTTAGGTTTTACCCCAACAATGTTTTCATTAGTTTCGCTCACTCTCGAAATCAAGCATTTTACAGCAGGTTGGAGCAGCCTGTATCTCAGCACAGGAATAAGGTAGGGAAGAATTCTAAGGATCATTTTGACTGCCTCCAGAAGTTAGATCAGATGGCAAATTGGATTTGGTGCTAGGTCTTTCCCTTTAGGTTTTACCCCAACAATGTTTTCATTAGTTTCGCTCACTCTCGAAATCAAGCATTTTACAGCAGGTTGGAGCAGCCTGTATCTCAGCACAGGAATAAGGTAGGGAAGAATTCTAAGGCTCATTTTGACTGCCTCCAGAAGTTAGATCAGATGGCAAATTGGATTTGGTGCTAGGTCTTTCCCTTTAGGTTTTACCCCAACAATGTTTTCATTAGTTTCGCTCACTCTCGAAATCAAGCATTTTACAGCAGGTTGGAGCAGCCTGTATCTCAGCACAGGAATAAGGTAGGGAAGAATTCAAATACTCATTTTGACTGCCTCCAGAAGTTAGATCAGATGGCCAATGCAATTTGGTGCTAGGCCTTTCCCTTTAGGTTTTACCCCAACAATGTTTTCATTAGTTTCGCTCACTCTCGAAATCAAGCATTTTACAGCAGGTTGGAGCAGCCTGTATCTCAGCACAGGAATAAGGTAGGGAAGAATTCTAAGGCTCATTTTGACTGCCTCCAGAAGTTAGATCAGATGGCCAATGGAATTTGGTGCTAGGCCTTTCCCTTTAGGTTTTACCCCAACAATGTTTTCATTAGTTTCGCTCACTCTCGAAATCAAGCATTTTACAGCAGGTTGGAGCAGCCTGTATCTCAGCACAGGAATAAGGTAGGGAAGAATTCTAAGGATCATTTTGACTGCCTCCAGAAGTTAGATCAGATGGCAAATTGGATTTGGTGCTAGGTCTTTCCCTTTAGGTTTTACCCCAACAATGTTTTCATTAGTTTCGCTCACTCTCGAAATCAAGCATTTTACAGCAGGTTGGAGCAGCCTGTATCTCAGCACAGGAATAAGGTAGGGAAGAATTCAAATACTCATTTTGACTGCCTCCAGAAGTTAGATCAGATGGCCAATGCAATTTGGAGCTAGGCCTTTCCCTTTAGGTTTTACCCCAACAATGTTTTCATTAGTTTCGCTCACTCTCGAAATCAAGCATTTTACAGCAGGTTGGAGCAGCCTGTATCTCAGCACAGGAATAAGGTAGGGAAGAATTCAAATGCTCATTTTGACTGCCTCCAGAAGTTAGATCAGATGGCCAATGCAATTTGGTGCTAGGCCTTTCCCTTTAGGTTTTACCCCAACAATGTTTTCATTAGTTTCGCTCACTCTCGAAATCAAGCATTTTACAGCAGGTTGGAGCAGCCTGTATCTCAGCACAGGAATAAGGTAGGGAAGAATTCTAAGGATCATTTTGACTGCCTCCAGAAGTTAGATCAGATGGCCAATGCAATTTGGTGCTAGGCCTTTCCCTTTAGGTTTTACCCCAACAATGTTTTCATTAGTTTCGCTCACTCTCGAAATCAAGCATTTTACAGCAGGTTGGAGCAGCCTGTATCTCAGCACAGGAATAAGGTAGGGAAGAATTCTAAGGATCATTTTGACTGCCTCCAGAAGTTAGATCAGATGGCAAATTGGATTTGGTGCTAGGTCTTTCCCTTTAGGTTTTACCCCAACAATGTTTTCATTAGTTTCGCTCACTCTCGAAATCAAGCATTTTACAGCAGGTTGGAGCAGCCTGTATCTCAGCACAGGAATAAGGTAGGGAAGAATTCAAATACTCATTTTGACTGCCTCCAGAAGTTAGATCAGATGGCAAATTGGATTTGGTGCTAGGTCTTTCCCTTTAGGTTTTACCCCAACAATGTTTTCATTAGTTTCGCTCACTCTCGAAATCAAGCATTTTACAGCAGGTTGGAGCAGCCTGTATCTCAGCACAGGAATAAGGTAGGGAAGAATTCAAATACTCATTTTGACTGCCTCCAGATGTTAGATCAGATGGCCAATGCAATTTGGTGCTAGGTCTTTCCCTTTAGGTTTTACCCCAACAATGTTTTCATTAGTTTCACTCACTCTCGAAATCAAGCATTTTACAGCAGGTTGGAGCAGCCTGTATCTCAGCACAGGAATAAGGTAGGGAAGAATTCAAATACTCACTTTGACTGCCTCCAGAAGTTAGATCAGGTGGCCAATGAAATTTGTTGTTAGGCCTTTCCCTTTAGGTTTTACCCCAACAATGTTTTCATTAGTTTCGCTCACTCTCGAAATCAAGCATTTTACAGCAGGTTGGAGCAGCCTGTATCTCAGCACAGGAATAAGGTAGGGAAGAATTCTAAGGATCATTTTGACTGCCTCCAGAAGTTAGATCAGATGGCCAATGCAATTTGGTGCTAGGCCTTTCCCTTTAGGTTTTACCCCAACAATGTTTTCATTAGTTTCGCTCACTCTCGAAATCAAGCATTTTACAGCAGGTTGGAGCAGCCTGTATCTCAGCACAGGAATAAGGTAGGGAAGAATTCAAATACTCATTTTGACTGCCTCCAGAAGTTAGATCAGATGGCCAATGCAATTTGGTGCTAGGTCTTTCCCTTTAGGTTTTACCCCAACAATGTTTTCATTAGTTTCACTCACTCTCGAAATCAAGCATTTTACAGCAGGTTGGAGCAGCCTGTATCTCAGCACAGGAATAAGGTAGGGAAGAATTCAAATACTCACTTTGACTGCCTCCAGAAGTTAGATCAGGTGGCCAATGAAATTTGTTGTTAGGCCTTTCCCTTTAGGTTTTACCCCAACAATGTTTTCATTAGTTTCGCTCACTCTCGAAATCAAGCATTTTACAGCAGGTTGGAGCAGCCTGTATCTCAGCACAGGAATAAGGTAGGGAAGAATTCTAAGGATCATTTTGACTGCCTCCAGAAGTTAGATCAGATGGCAAATTGGATTTGGTGCTAGGTCTTTCCCTTTAGGTTTTACCCCAACAATGTTTTCATTAGTTTCGCTCACTCTCGAAATCAAGCATTTTACAGCAGGTTGGAGCAGCCTGTATCTCAGCACAGGAATAAGGTAGGGAAGAATTCAAATGCTCATTTTGACTGCCTCCAGAAGTTAGATCAGATGGCCAATGCAATTTGGTGCTAGGCCTTTCCCTTTAGGTTTTACCCCAACAATGTTTTCATTAGTTTCGCTCACTCTCGAAATCAAGCATTTTACAGCAGGTTGGAGCAGCCTGTATCTCAGCACAGGAATAAGGTAGGGAAGAATTCTAAGGATCATTTTGACTGCCTCCAGAAGTTAGATCAGATGGCAAATTGGATTTGGTGCTAGGTCTTTCCCTTTAGGTTTTACCCCAACAATGTTTTCATTAGTTTCGCTCACTCTCGAAATCAAGCATTTTACAGCAGGTTGGAGCAGCCTGTATCTCAGCACAGGAATAAGGTAGGGAAGAATTCTAAGGATCATTTTGACTGCCCCCAGAAGTTAGATCAGATGGCCAATGGAATTTGGTGCTAGGCCTTTCCCTTTAGGTTTTACCCCAACAATGTTTTCATTAGTTTCGCTCACTCTCGAAATCAAGCATTTTACAGCAGGTTGGAGCAGCCTGTATCTCAGCACAGGAATAAGGTAGGGAAGAATTCTAAGGATCATTTTGACTGCCTCCAGAAGTTAGATCAGATGGCCAATGCAATTTGGTGCTAGGCCTTTCCCTTTAGGTTTTACCCCAACAATGTTTTCATTAGTTTCGCTCACTCTCGAAATCAAGCATTTTACAGCAGGTTGGAGCAGCCTGTATCTCAGCACAGGAATAAGGTAGGGAAGAATTCTAAGGATCATTTTGACTGCCTCCAGAAGTTAGATCAGATGGCCAATGCAATTTGGTGCTAGGCCTTTCCCTTTAGGTTTTACCCCAACAATGTTTTCATTAGTTTCGCTCACTCTCGAAATCAAGCATTTTACAGCAGGTTGGAGCAGCCTGTATCTCAGCACAGGAATAAGGTAGGGAAGAATTCTAAGGCTCATTTTGACTGCCTCCAGAAGTTAGATCAGATGGCAAATTGGATTTGGTGCTAGGCCTTTCCCTTTAGGTTTTACCCCAACAATGTTTTCATTAGTTTCGCTCACTCTCGAAATCAAGCATTTTACAGCAGGTTGGAGCAGCCTGTATCTCAGCACAGGAATAAGGTAGGGAAGAATTCAAATACTCATTTTGACTGCCTCCAGAAGTTAGATCAGATGGCAAATTGGATTTGGTGCTAGGTCTTTCCCTTTAGGTTTTACCCCAACAATGTTTTCATTAGTTTCGCTCACTCTCGAAATCAAGCATTTTACAGCAGGTTGGAGCAGCCTGTATCTCAGCACAGGAATAAGGTAGGGAAGAATTCAAATACTCATTTTGACTGCCTCCAGAAGTTAGATCAGATGGCCAATGCAATTTGGTGCTAGGTCTTTCCCTTTAGGTTTTACCCCAACAATGTTTTCATTAGTTTCACTCACTCTCGAAATCAAGCATTTTACAGCAGGTTGGAGCAGCCTGTATCTCAGCACAGGAATAAGGTAGGGAAGAATTCAAATACTCATTTTGACTGCCTCCAGAAGTTAGATCAGGTGGCCAATGAAATTTGTTGTTAGGCCTTTCCCTTTAGGTTTTACCCCAACAATGTTTTCATTAGTTTCGCTCACTCTCGAAATCAAGCATTTTACAGCAGGTTGGAGCAGCCTGTATCTCAGCACAGGAATAAGGTAGGGAAGAATTCAAATACTCATTTTGACTGCCTCCAGAAGTTAGATCAGATGGCAAATTGGATTTGGTGCTAGGTCTTTCCCTTTAGGTTTTACCCCAACAATGTTTTCATTAGTTTCGCTCATTCTCGAAATCAAGCATTTTACAGCAGGTTGGAGCAGCCTGTATCTCAGCACAGGAATAAGGTAGGGAAGAATTCAAATACTCATTTTGACTGCCTCCAGAAGTTAGATCAGATGGCAAATTGGATTTGGTGCTAGGTCTTTCCCTTTAGGTTTTACCCCAACAATGTTTTCATTAGTTTCGCTCACTCTCGAAATCAAGCATTTTACAGCAGGTTGGAGCAGCCTGTATCTCAGCACAGGAATAAGGTAGGGAAGAATTCAAATACTCATTTTGACTGCCTCCAGAAGTTAGATCAGATGGCCAATGCAATTTGGTGCTAGGTCTTTCCCTTTAGGTTTTACCCCAACAATGTTTTCATTAGTTTCACTCACTCTCGAAATCAAGCATTTTACAGCAGGTTGGAGCAGCCTGTATCTCAGCACAGGAATAAGGTAGGGAAGAATTCAAATACTCATTTTGACTGCCTCCAGAAGTTAGATCAGGTGGCCAATGAAATTTGTTGTTAGGCCTTTCCCTTTAGGTTTTACCCCAACAATGTTTTCATTAGTTTCGCTCACTCTCGAAATCAAGCATTTTACAGCAGGTTGGAGCAGCCTGTATCTCAGCACAGGAATAAGGTAGGGAAGAATTCTAAGGATCATTTTGACTGCCTCCAGAAGTTAGATCAGATGGCAAATTGGATTTGGTGCTAGGTCTTTCCCTTTAGGTTTTACCCCAACAATGTTTTCATTAGTTTCGCTCACTCTCGAAATCAAGCATTTTACAGCAGGTTGGAGCAGCCTGTATCTCAGCACAGGAATAAGGTAGGGAAGAATTCTAAGGCTCATTTTGACTGCCTCCAGAAGTTAGATCAGATGGCCAATGCAATTTGGTGCTAGGTCTTTCCCTTTAGGTTTTACCCCAACAATGTTTTCATTAGTTTCACTCACTCTCGAAATCAAGCATTTTACAGCAGGTTGGAGCAGCCTGTATCTCAGCACAGGAATAAGGTAGGGAAGAATTCTAAGGATCATTTTGACTGCCTCCAGAAGTTAGATCAGATGGCCAATGCAATTTGGTGCTAGGCCTTTGCCTTTAGGTTTTACCCCAACAATGTTTTCATTAGTTTCGCTCACTCTCGAAATCAAGCATTTTACAGCAGGTTGGAGCAGCCTGTATCTCAGCACAGGAATAAGGTAGGGAAGAATTCTAAGGATCATTTTGACTGCCTCCAGAAGTTAGATCAGATGGCAAATTGGATTTGGTGCTAGGTCTTTCCCTTTAGGTTTTACCCAACAATGTTTTCATTAGTTTCGCTCACTCTCGAAATCAAGCATTTTACAGCAGGTCGGAGCAGCCTGTATCTCAGCACAGGAATAAGGTAGGGAAGAATTCTAAGGATCATTTTGACTGCCCCCAGAAGTTAGATCAGATGGCCAATGGAATTTGGTGCTAGGCCTTTCCCTTTAGGTTTTACCCCAACAATGTTTTCATTAGTTTCGCTCACTCTCGAAATCAAGCATTTTACAGCAGGTTGGAGCAGCCTGTATCTCAGCACAGGAATAAGGTAGGGAAGAATTCTAAGGATCATTTTGACTGCCTCCAGAAGTTAGATCAGATGGCCAATGCAATTTGGTGCTAGGCCTTTGCCTTTAGGTTTTACCCCAACAATGTTTTCATTAGTTTCGCTCACTCTCGAAATCAAGCATTTTACAGCAGGTTGGAGCAGCCTGTATCTCAGCACAGGAATAAGGTAGGGAAGAATTCTAAGGATCATTTTGACTGCCTCCAGAAGTTAGATCAGATGGCAAATTGGATTTGGTGCTAGGTCTTTCCCTTTAGGTTTTACCCAACAATGTTTTCATTAGTTTCGCTCACTCTCGAAATCAAGCATTTTACAGCAGGTCGGAGCAGCCTGTATCTCAGCACAGGAATAAGGTAGGGAAGAATTCTAAGGATCATTTTGACTGCCCCCAGAAGTTAGATCAGATGGCCAATGCAATTTGGTGCTAGGCCTTTCCCTTTAGGTTTTACCCCAACAATGTTTTCATTAGTTTCGCTCACTCTCGAAATCAAGCATTTTACAGCAGGTTGGAGCAGCCTGTATCTCAGCACAGGAATAAGGTAGGGAAGAATTCTAAGGCTCATTTTGACTGCCTCCAGAAGTTAGATCAGATGGCAAATTGGATTTGGTGCTAGGTCTTTCCCTTTAGGTTTTACCCCAACAATGTTTTCATTAGTTTCGCTCACTCTCGAAATCAAGCATTTTACAGCAGGTTGGAGCAGCCTGTATCTCAGCACAGGAATAAGGTAGGGAAGAATTCTAAGGATCATTTTGACTGCCTCCAGAAGTTAGATCAGATGGCAAATTGGATTTGGTGCTAGGTCTTTCCCTTTAGGTTTTACCCCAACAATGTTTTCATTAGTTTCGCTCACTCTCGAAATCAAGCATTTTACAGCAGGTTGGAGCAGCCTGTATCTCAGCACAGGAATAAGGTAGGGAAGAATTCTAAGGCTCATTTTGACTGCCTCCAGAAGTTAGATCAGATGGCAAATTGGATTTGGTGCTAGGTCTTTCCCTTTAGGTTTTACCCCAACAATGTTTTCATTAGTTTCGCTCACTCTCGAAATCAAGCATTTTACAGCAGGTTGGAGCAGCCTGTATCTCAGCACAGGAATAAGGTAGGGAAGAATTCAAATACTCATTTTGACTGCCTCCAGAAGTTAGATCAGATGGCCAATGCAATTTGGTGCTAGGCCTTTCCCTTTAGGTTTTACCCCAACAATGTTTTCATTAGTTTCGCTCACTCTCGAAATCAAGCATTTTACAGCAGGTTGGAGCAGCCTGTATCTCAGCACAGGAATAAGGTAGGGAAGAATTCAAATACTCATTTTGACTGCCTCCAGAAGTTAGATCAGATGGCCAATGCAATTTGGTGCTAGGCCTTTCCCTTTAGGTTTTACCCCAACAATGTTTTCATTAGTTTCGCTCACTCTCGAAATCAAGCATTTTACAGCAGGTTGGAGCAGCCTGTATCTCAGCACAGGAATAAGGTAGGGAAGAATTCTAAGGATCATTTTGACTGCCTCCAGAAGTTAGATCAGATGGCAAATTGGATTTGGTGCTAGGTCTTTCCCTTTAGGTTTTACCCCAACAATGTTTTCATTAGTTTCGCTCACTCTCGAAATCAAGCATTTTACAGCAGGTTGGAGCAGCCTGTATCTCAGCACAGGAATAAGGTAGGGAAGAATTCAAATACTCATTTTGACTGCCTCCAGAAGTTAGATCAGATGGCCAATGCAATTTGGAGCTAGGCCTTTCCCTTTAGGTTTTACCCCAACAATGTTTTCATTAGTTTCGCTCACTCTCGAAATCAAGCATTTTACAGCAGGTTGGAGCAGCCTGTATCTCAGCACAGGAATAAGGTAGGGAAGAATTCAAATGCTCATTTTGACTGCCTCCAGAAGTTAGATCAGATGGCCAATGCAATTTGGTGCTAGGCCTTTCCCTTTAGGTTTTACCCCAACAATGTTTTCATTAGTTTCGCTCACTCTCGAAATCAAGCATTTTACAGCAGGTTGGAGCAGCCTGTATCTCAGCACAGGAATAAGGTAGGGAAGAATTCTAAGGATCATTTTGACTGCCTCCAGAAGTTAGATCAGATGGCCAATGCAATTTGGTGCCAGGCCTTTCCCTTTAGGTTTTACCCCAACAATGTTTTCATTAGTTTCGCTCACTCTCGAAATCAAGCATTTTACAGCAGGTTGGAGCAGCCTGTATCTCAGCACAGGAATAAGGTAGGGAAGAATTCTAAGGATCATTTTGACTGCCTCCAGAAGTTAGATCAGATGGCAAATTGGATTTGGTGCTAGGCCTTTCCCTTTAGGTTTTACCCCAACAATGTTTTCATTAGTTTCGCTCACTCTCGAAATCAAGCATTTTACAGCAGGTTGGAGCAGCCTGTATCTCAGCACAGGAATAAGGTAGGGAAGAATTCAAATACTCATTTTGACTGCCTCCAGAAGTTAGATCAGATGGCAAATTGGATTTGGTGCTAGGTCTTTCCCTTTAGGTTTTACCCCAACAATGTTTTCATTAGTTTCGCTCACTCTCGAAATCAAGCATTTTACAGCAGGTTGGAGCAGCCTGTATCTCAGCACAGGAATAAGGTAGGGAAGAATTCAAATACTCATTTTGACTGCCTCCAGAAGTTAGATCAGATGGCCAATGCAATTTGGTGCTAGGTCTTTCCCTTTAGGTTTTACCCCAACAATGTTTTCATTAGTTTCACTCACTCTCGAAATCAAGCATTTTACAGCAGGTTGGAGCAGCCTGTATCTCAGCACAGGAATAAGGTAGGGAAGAATTCAAATACTCATTTTGACTGCCTCCAGAAGTTAGATCAGGTGGCCAATGAAATTTGTTGTTAGGCCTTTCCCTTTAGGTTTTACCCCAACAATGTTTTCATTAGTTTCGCTCACTCTCGAAATCAAGCATTTTACAGCAGGTTGGAGCAGCCTGTATCTCAGCACAGGAATAAGGTAGGGAAGAATTCTAAGGATCATTTTGACTGCCTCCAGAAGTTAGATCAGATGGCCAATGCAATTTGGTGCTAGGCCTTTGCCTTTAGGTTTTACCCCAACAATGTTTTCATTAGTTTCGCTCACTCTCGAAATCAAGCATTTTACAGCAGGTTGGAGCAGCCTGTATCTCAGCACAGGAATAAGGTAGGGAAGAATTCTAAGGATCATTTTGACTGCCTCCAGAAGTTAGATCAGATGGCAAATTGGATTTGGTGCTAGGTCTTTCCCTTTAGGTTTTACCCCAACAATGTTTTCATTAGTTTCGCTCACTCTCGAAATCAAGCATTTTACAGCAGGTTGGAGCAGCCTGTATCTCAGCACAGGAATAAGGTAGGGAAGAATTCTAAGGATCATTTTGACTGCCCCCAGAAGTTAGATCAGATGGCCAAAGGAATTTGGTGCTAGGCCTTTCCCTTTAGGTTTTACCCCAACAATGTTTTCATTAGTTTCGCTCACTCTCGAAATCAAGCATTTTACAGCAGGTTGGAGCAGCCTGTATCTCAGCACAGGAATAAGGTAGGGAAGAATTCTAAGGATCATTTTGACTGCCTCCAGAAGTTAGATCAGATGGCCAATGCAATTTGGTGCTAGGCCTTTCCCTTTAGGTTTTACCCCAACAATGTTTTCATTAGTTTCGCTCACTCTCGAAATCAAGCATTTTACAGCAGGTTGGAGCAGCCTGTATCTCAGCACAGGAATAAGGTAGGGAAGAATTCAAATACTCATTTTGACTGCCTCCAGAAGTTAGATCAGATGGCCAATGCAATTTGGTGCTAGGCCTTTCCCTTTAGGTTTTACCCCAACAATGTTTTCATTAGTTTCGCTCACTCTCGAAATCAAGCATTTTACAGCAGGTTGGAGCAGCCTGTATCTCAGCACAGGAATAAGGTAGGGAAGAATTCAAATACTCATTTTGACTGCCTCCAGAAGTTAGATCAGATGGCCAATGCAATTTGGAGCTAGGCCTTTCCCTTTAGGTTTTACCCCAACAATGTTTTCATTAGTTTCGCTCACTCTCGAAATCAAGCATTTTACAGCAGGTTGGAGCAGCCTGTATCTCAGCACAGGAATAAGGTAGGGAAGAATTCAAATGCTCATTTTGACTGCCTCCAGAAGTTAGATCAGATGGCCAATGCAATTTGGTGCTAGGCCTTTCCCTTTAGGTTTTACCCCAACAATGTTTTCATTAGTTTCGCTCACTCTCGAAATCAAGCATTTTACAGCAGGTTGGAGCAGCCTGTATCTCAGCACAGGAATAAGGTAGGGAAGAATTCTAAGGATCATTTTGACTGCCTCCAGAAGTTAGATCAGATGGCCAATGCAATTTGGTGCCAGGCCTTTCCCTTTAGGTTTTACCCCAACAATGTTTTCATTAGTTTCGCTCACTCTCGAAATCAAGCATTTTACAGCAGGTTGGAGCAGCCTGTATCTCAGCACAGGAATAAGGTAGGGAAGAATTCTAAGGATCATTTTGACTGCCTCCAGAAGTTAGATCAGATGGCAAATTGGATTTGGTGCTAGGCCTTTCCCTTTAGGTTTTACCCCAACAATGTTTTCATTAGTTTCGCTCACTCTCGAAATCAAGCATTTTACAGCAGGTTGGAGCAGCCTGTATCTCAGCACAGGAATAAGGTAGGGAGGAATTCAAATACTCATTTTGACTGCCTCCAGAAGTTAGATCAGATGGCAAATTGGATTTGGTGCTAGGTCTTTCCCTTTAGGTTTTACCCCAACAATGTTTTCATTAGTTTCGCTCACTCTCGAAATCAAGCATTTTACAGCAGGTTGGAGCAGCCTGTATCTCAGCACAGGAATAAGGTAGGGAAGAATTCAAATACTCATTTTGACTGCCTCCAGAAGTTAGATCAGATGGCCAATGCAATTTGGTGCTAGGTCTTTCCCTTTAGGTTTTACCCCAACAATGTTTTCATTAGTTTCGCTCACTCTCGAAATCAAGCATTTTACAGCAGGTTGGAGCAGCCTGTATCTCAGCACAGGAATAAGGTAGGGAAGAATTCTAAGGATCATTTTGACTGCCTCCAGAAGTTAGATCAGATGGCAAATTGGATTTGGTGCTAGGTCTTTCCCTTTAGGTTTTACCCCAACAATGTTTTCATTAGTTTCGCTCACTCTCGAAATCAAGCATTTTACAGCAGGTTGGAGCAGCCTGTATCTCAGCACAGGAATAAGGTAGGGAAGAATTCTAAGGATCATTTTGACTGCCTCCAGAAGTTAGATCAGATGGCCAATGGAATTTGGTGCTAGGCCTTTCCCTTTAGGTTTTACCCCAACAATGTTTTCATTAGTTTCGCTCACTCTCGAAATCAAGCATTTTACAGCAGGTTGGAGCAGCCTGTATCTCAGCACAGGAATAAGGTAGGGAAGAATTCAAATACTCATTTTGACTGCCTCCAGAAGTTAGATCAGATGGCCAATGGAATTTGGTGCTAGGCCTTTCCCTTTAGGTTTTACCCCAACAATGTTTTCATTAGTTTCGCTCACTCTCGAAATCAAGCATTTTACAGCAGGTTGGAGCAGCCTGTATCTCAGCACAGGAATAAGGTAGGGAAGAATTCAAATACTCATTTTGACTGCCTCCAGAAGTTAGATCAGATGGCCAATGCAATTTGGTGCTAGGCCTTTCCCTTTAGGTTTTACCCCAACAATGTTTTCATTAGTTTCGCTCACTCTCGAAATCAAGCATTTTACAGCAGGTTGGAGCAGCCTGTATCTCAGCACAGGAATAAGGTAGGGAAGAATTCAAATACTCATTTTGACTGCCTCCAGAAGTTAGATCAGATGGCCAATGCAATTTGGAGCTAGGCCTTTCCCTTTAGGTTTTACCCCAACAATGTTTTCATTAGTTTCGCTCACTCTCGAAATCAAGCATTTTACAGCAGGTTGGAGCAGCCTGTATCTCAGCACAGGAATAAGGTAGGGAAGAATTCAAATGCTCATTTTGACTGCCTCCAGAAGTTAGATCAGATGGCCAATGCAATTTGGTGCTAGGCCTTTGCCTTTAGGTTTTACCCCAACAATGTTTTCATTAGTTTCGCTCACTCTCGAAATCAAGCATTTTACAGCAGGTTGGAGCAGCCTGTATCTCAGCACAGGAATAAGGTAGGGAAGAATTCTAAGGATCATTTTGACTGCCTCCAGAAGTTAGATCAGATGGCCAATGCAATTTGGTGCTAGGCCTTTCCCTTTAGGTTTTACCCCAACAATGTTTTCATTAGTTTCGCTCACTCTCGAAATCAAGCATTTTACAGCAGGTTGGAGCAGCCTGTATCTCAGCACAGGAATAAGGTAGGGAAGAATTCTAAGGATCATTTTGACTGCCTCCAGAAGTTAGATCAGATGGCCAATGGAATTTGGTGCTAGGTCTTTCCCTTTAGGTTTTACCCCAACAATGTTTTCATTAGTTTCGCTCACTCTCGAAATCAAGCATTTTACAGCAGGTTGGAGCAGCCTGTATCTCAGCACAGGAATAAGGTAGGGAAGAATTCAAAGGCTCATTTTGACTGCCTCCAGAAGTTAGATCAGATGGCCAATGCAATTTGGTGCTAGGTCTTTCCCTTTAGGTTTTACCCCAACAATGTTTTCATTAGTTTCACTCACTCTCGAAATCAAGCATTTTACAGCAGGTTGGAGCAGCCTGTATCTCAGCACAGGAATAAGGTAGGGAAGAATTCAAATACTCATTTTGACTGCCTCCAGAAGTTAGATCAGATGGCCAATGAAATTTGTTGTTAGGCCTTTCCCTTTAGGTTTTACCCCAACAATGTTTTCATTAGTTTCGCTCACTCTCGAAATCAAGCATTTTACAGCAGGTTGGAGCAGCCTGTATCTCAGCACAGGAATAAGGTAGGGAAGAATTCAAATACTCATTTTGACTGCCTCCAGAAGTTAGATCAGATGGCCAATGGAATTTGGTGCTAGGTCTTTCCCTTTAGGTTTTACCCCAACAATGTTTTCATTAGTTTCGCTCACTCTCGAAATCAAGCATTTTACAGCAGGTTGGAGCAGCCTGTATCTCAGCACAGGAATAAGGTCGGGAAGAATTTTAAGGATCATTTTGACTGCCTCCAGAAGTTAGATCAGATGGCAAATTGGATTTGGTGCTAGGTCTTTCCCTTTAGGTTTTACCCCAACAATGTTTTCATTAGTTTCGCTCACTCTCGAAATCAAGCATTTTACAGCAGGTTGGAGCAGCCTGTATCTCAGCACAGGAATAAGGTAGGGAAGAATTCTAAGGCTCATTTTGACTGCCTCCAGAAGTTAGATCAGATGGCAAATTGGATTTGGTGCTAGGTCTTTCCCTTTAGGTTTTACCCCAACAATGTTTTCATTAGTTTCGCTCACTCTCGAAATCAAGCATTTTACAGCAGGTCGGAGCAGCCTGTATCTCAGCACAGGAATAAGGTAGGGAAGAATTCTAAGGATCATTCTGACTGCCCCCAGAAGTTAGATCAGATGGCCAATGCAATTTGGTGCTAGGCCTTTCCCTTTAGGTTTTACCCCAACAATGTTTTCATTAGTTTCGCTCACTCTCGAAATCAAGCATTTTACAGCAGGTTGGAGCAGCCTGTATCTCAGCACAGGAATAAGGTAGGGAAGAATTCTAAGGATCATTTTGACTGCCTCCAGAAGTTAGATCAGATGGCCAATGCAATTTGGTGCTAGGTCTTTCCCTTTAGGTTTTACCCCAACAATGTTTTCATTAGTTTCGCTCACTCTCGAAATCAAGCATTTTACAGCAGGTTGGAGCAGCCTGTATCTCAGCACAGGAATAAGGTAGGGAAGAATTCTAAGGATCATTTTGACTGCCTCCAGAAGTTAGATCAGATGGCAAATTGGATTTGGTGCTAGGTCTTTCCCTTTAGGTTTTACCCCAACAATGTTTTCATTAGTTTCGCTCACTCTCGAAATCAAGCATTTTACAGCAGGTTGGAGCAGCCTGTATCTCAGCACAGGAATAAGGTAGGGAAGAATTCTAAGGATCATTTTGACTGCCTCCAGAAGTTAGATCAGATGGCCAATGCAATTTGGTGCTAGGCCTTTCCCTTTAGGTTTTACCCCAACAATGTTTTCATTAGTTTCGCTCACTCTCGAAATCAAGCATTTTACAGCAGGTTGGAGCAGCCTGTATCTCAGCACAGGAATAAGGTAGGGAAGAATTCAAATGCTCATTTTGACTGCCTCCAGAAGTTAGATCAGATGGCCAATGGAATTTGGTGCTAGGTCTTTCCCTTTAGGTTTTACCCCAACAATGTTTTCATTAGTTTCGCTCACTCTCGAAATCAAGCATTTTACAGCAGGTTGGAGCAGCCTGTATCTCAGCACAGGAATAAGGTAGGGAAGAATTCAAATACTCATTTTGACTGCCTCCAGAAGTTAGATCAGATGGCCAATGAAATTTGTTGTTAGGCCTTTCCCTTTAGGTTTTACCCCAACAATGTTTTCATTAGTTTCGCTCACTCTCGAAATCAAGCATTTTACAGCAGGTTGGAGCAGCCTGTATCTCAGCACAGGAATAAGGTAGGGAAGAATTCAAATACTCATTTTGACTGCCTCCAGAAGTTAGATCAGATGGCCAATGGAATTTGGTGCTAGGTCTTTCCCTTTAGGTTTTACCCCAACAATGTTTTCATTAGTTTCGCTCACTCTCGAAATCAAGCATTTTACAGCAGGTTGGAGCAGCCTGTATCTCAGCACAGGAATAAGGTAGGGAAGAATTTTAAGGATCATTTTGACTGCCTCCAGAAGTTAGATCAGATGGCAAATTGGATTTGGTGCTAGGTCTTTCCCTTTAGGTTTTACCCCAACAATGTTTTCATTAGTTTCGCTCACTCTCGAAATCAAGCATTTTACAGCAGGTTGGAGCAGCCTGTATCTCAGCACAGGAATAAGGTAGGGAAGAATTCTAAGGATCATTTTGACTGCCTCCAGAAGTTAGATCAGATGGCAAATTGGATTTGGTGCTAGGTCTTTCCCTTTAGGTTTTACCCCAACAATGTTTTCATTAGTTTCGCTCACTCTCGAAATCAAGCATTTTACAGCAGGTCGGAGCAGCCTGTATCTCAGCACAGGAATAAGGTAGGGAAGAATTCTAAGGATCATTTTGACTGCCCCCAGAAGTTAGATCAGATGGTAAATGCAATTTGGTGCTAGGCCTTTCCCTTTAGGTTTTACCCCAACAATGTTTTCATTAGTTTCGCTCACTCTCGAAATCAAGCATTTTACAGCAGGTTGGAGCAGCCTGTATCTCAGCACAGGAATAAGGTAGGGAAGAATTCTAAGGATCATTTTGACTGCCTCCAGAAGTTAGATCAGATGGCCAATGCAATTTGGTGCTAGGTCTTTCCCTTTAGGTTTTACCCCAACAATGTTTTCATTAGTTTCGCTCACTCTCGAAATCAAGCATTTTACAGCAGGTTGGAGCAGCCTGTATCTCAGCACAGGAATAAGGTAGGGAAGAATTCTAAGGATCATTTTGACTGCCTCCAGAAGTTAGATCAGATGGCAAATTGGATTTGGTGCTAGGTCTTTCCCTTTAGGTTTTACCCCAACAATGTTTTCATTAGTTTCGCTCACTCTCGAAATCAAGCATTTTACAGCAGGTTGGAGCAGCCTGTATCTCAGCACAGGAATAAGGTAGGGAAGAATTCTAAGGATCATTTTGACTGCCTCCAGAAGTTAGATCAGATGGCCAATGCAATTTGGTGCTAGGCCTTTCCCTTTAGGTTTTACCCCAACAATGTTTTCATTAGTTTCGCTCACTCTCGAAATCAAGCATTTTACAGCAGGTTGGAGCAGCCTGTATCTCAGCACAGGAATAAGGTAGGGAAGAATTCAAATGCTCATTTTGACTGCCTCCAGAAGTTAGATCAGATGGCCAATGCAATTTGGTGCTAGGCCTTTGCCTTTAGGTTTTACCCCAACAATGTTTTCATTAGTTTCGCTCACTCTCGAAATCAAGCATTTTACAGCAGGTTGGAGCAGCCTGTATCTCAGCACAGGAATAAGGTAGGGAAGAATTCAAATGCTCATTTTGACTGCCTCCAGAAGTTAGATCAGATGGCCAATGCAATTTGGTGCTAGGCCTTTGCCTTTAGGTTTTACCCCAACAATGTTTTCATTAGTTTCGCTCACTCTCGAAATCAAGCATTTTACAGCAGGTTGGAGCAGCCTGTATCTCAGCACAGGAATAAGGTAGGGAAGAATTCTAAGGATCATTTTGACTGCCTCCAGAAGTTAGATCAGATGGCCAATGGAATTTGGTGCTAGGTCTTTCCCTTTAGGTTTTACCCCAACAATGTTTTCATTAGTTTCGCTCACTCTCGAAATCAAGCATTTTACAGCAGGTTGGAGCAGCCTGTATCTCAGCACAGGAATAAGGTAGGGAAGAATTCAAATACTCATTTTGACTGCCTCCAGAAGTTAGATCAGATGGCCAATGAAATTTGTTGTTAGGCCTTTCCCTTTAGGTTTTACCCCAACAATGTTTTCATTAGTTTCGCTCACTCTCGAAATCAAGCATTTTACAGCAGGTTGGAGCAGCCTGTATCTCAGCACAGGAATAAGGTAGGGAAGAATTCAAATACTCATTTTGACTGCCTCCAGAAGTTAGATCAGATGGCCAATGGAATTTGGTGCTAGGTCTTTCCCTTTAGGTTTTACCCCAACAATGTTTTCATTAGTTTCGCTCACTCTCGAAATCAAGCATTTTACAGCAGGTTGGAGCAGCCTGTATCTCAGCACAGGAATAAGGTCGGGAAGAATTTTAAGGATCATTTTGACTGCCTCCAGAAGTTAGATCAGATGGCAAATTGGATTTGGTGCTAGGTCTTTCCCTTTAGGTTTTACCCCAACAATGTTTTCATTAGTTTCGCTCACTCTCGAAATCAAGCATTTTACAGCAGGTTGGAGCAGCCTGTATCTCAGCACAGGAATAAGGTAGGGAAGAATTCTAAGGATCATTTTGACTGCCTCCAGAAGTTAGATCAGATGGCAAATTGGATTTGGTGCTAGGTCTTTCCCTTTAGGTTTTACCCCAACAATGTTTTCATTAGTTTCGCTCACTCTCGAAATCAAGCATTTTACAGCAGGTTGGAGCAGCCTGTATCTCAGCACAGGAATAAGGTAGGGAAGAATTCTAAGGATCATTTTGACTGCCTCCAGAAGTTAGATCAGATGGCAAATTGGATTTGGTGCTAGGTCTTTCCCTTTAGGTTTTACCCCAACAATGTTTTCATTAGTTTCGCTCACTCTCGAAATCAAGCATTTTACAGCAGGTCGGAGCAGCCTGTATCTCAGCACAGGAATAAGGTAGGGAAGAATTCTAAGGATCATTTTGACTGCCCCCAGAAGTTAGATCAGATGGTAAATGCAATTTGGTGCTAGGCCTTTTCCTTTAGGTTTTACCCCAACAATGTTTTCATTAGTTTCGCTCACTCTCGAAATCAAGCATTTTACAGCAGGTTGGAGCAGCCTGTATCTCAGCACAGGAATAAGGTAGGGAAGAATTCTAAGGATCATTTTGACTGCCTCCAGAAGTTAGATCAGATGGCAAATTGGATTTGGTGCTAGGTCTTTCCCTTTAGGTTTTACCCCAACAATGTTTTCATTAGTTTCGCTCACTCTCGAAATCAAGCATTTTACAGCAGGTTGGAGCAGCCTGTATCTCAGCACAGGAATAAGGTAGGGAAGAATTCTAAGGATCATTTTGACTGCCTCCAGAAGTTAGATCAGATGGCAAATTGGATTTGGTGCTAGGTCTTTCCCTTTAGGTTTTACCCCAACAATGTTTTCATTAGTTTCGCTCACTCTCGAAATCAAGCATTTTACAGCAGGTTGGAGCAGCCTGTATCTCAGCACAGGAATAAGGTAGGGAAGAATTCTAAGGATCATTTTGACTGCCTCCAGAAGTTAGATCAGATGGCCAATGCAATTTGGTGCTAGGCCTTTCCCTTTAGGTTTTACCCCAACAATGTTTTCATTAGTTTCGCTCACTCTCGAAATCAAGCATTTTACAGCAGGTTGGAGCAGTCTGTATCTCAGCACAGGAATAAGGTAGGGAAGAATTCTAAGGATCATTTTGACTGCCTCCAGAAGTTAGATCAGATGGCAAATTGGATTTGGTGCTAGGTCTTTCCCTTTAGGTTTTACCCCAACAATGTTTTCATTAGTTTCGCTCACTCTCGAAATCAAGCATTTTACAGCAGGTTGGAGCACCCTGTATCTCAGCACAGGAATAAGGTAGGGAAGAATTCTAAGGCTCATTTTGACTGCCTCCAGAAGTTAGATCAGATGGCAAATTGGATTTGGTGCTAGGTCTTTCCCTTTAGGTTTTACCCCAACAATGTTTTCATTAGTTTCGCTCACTCTCGAAATCAAGCATTTTACAGCAGGTTGGAGCAGCCTGTATCTCAGCACAGGAATAAGGTAGGGAAGAATTCAAATACTCATTTTGACTGCCTCCAGAAGTTAGATCAGATGGCCAATGCAATTTGGTGCTAGGCCTTTCCCTTTAGGTTTTACCCCAACAATGTTTTCATTAGTTTCGCTCACTCTCGAAATCAAGCATTTTACAGCAGGTTGGAGCAGCCTGTATCTCAGCACAGGAATAAGGTAGGGAAGAATTCTAAGGCTCATTTTGACTGCCTCCAGAAGTTAGATCAGATGGCCAATGCAATTTGGTGCTAGGCCTTTCCCTTTAGGTTTTACCCCAACAATGTTTTCATTAGTTTCGCTCACTCTCGAAATCAAGCATTTTACAGCAGGTTGGAGCAGTCTGTATCTCAGCACAGGAATAAGGTAGGGAAGAATTCTAAGGATCATTTTGACTGCCTCCAGAAGTTAGATCAGATGGCAAATTGGATTTGGTGCTAGGTCTTTCCCTTTAGGTTTTACCCCAACAATGTTTTCATTAGTTTCGCTCACTCTCGAAATCAAGCATTTTACAGCAGGTTGGAGCAGCCTGTATCTCAGCACAGGAATAAGGTAGGGAAGAATTCTAAGGCTCATTTTGACTGCCTCCAGAAGTTAGATCAGATGGCAAATTGGATTTGGTGCTAGGTCTTTCCCTTTAGGTTTTACCCCAACAATGTTTTCATTAGTTTCGCTCACTCTCGAAATCAAGCATTTTACAGCAGGTTGGAGCAGCCTGTATCTCAGCACAGGAATAAGGTAGGGAAGAATTCTAAGGATCATTTTGACTGCCTCCAGAAGTTAGATCAGATGGCAAATTGGATTTGGTGCTAGGTCTTTCCCTTTAGGTTTTACCCCAACAATGTTTTCATTAGTTTCGCTCACTCTCGAAATCAAGCATTTTACAGCAGGTTGGAGCAGCCTGTATCTCAGCACAGGAATAAGGTAGGGAAGAATTCTAAGGATCATTTTGACTGCCTCCAGAAGTTAGATCAGATGGCCAATGCAATTTGGTGCTAGGCCTTTCCCTTTAGGTTTTACCCCAACAATGTTTTCATTAGTTTCGCTCACTCTCGAAATCAAGCATTTTACAGCAGGTTGGAGCAGCCTGTATCTCAGCACAGGAATAAGGTAGGGAAGAATTCTAAGGATCATTTTGACTGCCTCCAGAAGTTAGATCAGATGGCCAATGCAATTTGGTGCTAGGCCTTTCCCTTTAGGTTTTACCCCAACAATGTTTTCATTAGTTTCGCTCACTCTCGAAATCAAGCATTTTACAGCAGGTTGGAGCAGCCTGTATCTCAGCACAGGAATAAGGTAGGGAAGAATTCAAATACTCATTTTGACTGCCTCCAGAAGTTAGATCAGATGGCCAATGGAATTTGGTGCTAGGTCTTTCCCTTTAGGTTTTACCCCAACAATGTTTTCATTAGTTTCGCTCACTCTCGAAATCAAGCATTTTACAGCAGGTTGGAGCAGCCTGTATCTCAGCACAGGAATAAGGTAGGGAAGAATTCTAAGGATCATTTTGACTGCCTCCAGAAGTTAGATCAGATGGCAAATTGGATTTGGTGCTAGGTCTTTCCCTTTAGGTTTTACCCCAACAATGTTTTCATTAGTTTCGCTCACTCTCGAAATCAAGCATTTTACAGCAGGTTGGAGCAGCCTGTATCTCAGCACAGGAATAAGGTAGGGAAGAATTCTAAGGATCATTTTGACTGCCTCCAGAAGTTAGATCAGATGGCAAATTGGATTTGGTGCTAGGTCTTTCCCTTTAAGTTT
The DNA here is from genome assembly GCF_026170545.1 of Melanerpes formicivorus. NCBI lineage: Eukaryota > Metazoa > Chordata > Aves > Piciformes > Picidae > Melanerpes > Melanerpes formicivorus. Next base: position 11,873 of record NW_027143406.1, on the reverse strand, counting down.
TACCCCAACAATGTTTTCATTAGTTTCGCTCACTCTCGAAATCAAGCATTTTACAGCAGGTTGGAGCAGCCTGTATCTCAGCACAGGAATAAGGTAGGGAAGAATTCTAAGGATCATTTTGACTGCCTCCAGAAGTTAGATCAGATGGCCAATGCAATTTGGTGCTAGGCCTTTCCCTTTAGGTTTTACCCCAACAATGTTTTCATTAGTTTCGCTCACTCTCGAAATCAAGCATTTTACAGCAGGTTGGAGCAGCCTGTATCTCAGCACAGGAATAAGGTAGGGAAGAATTCTAAGGATCATTTTGACTGCCTCCAGAAGTTAGATCAGATGGCAAATTGGATTTGGTGCTAGGTCTTTCCCTTTAGGTTTTACCCCAACAATGTTTTCATTAGTTTCGCTCACTCTCGAAATCAAGCATTTTACAGCAGGTTGGAGCAGCCTGTATCTCAGCACAGGAATAAGGTAGGGAAGAATTCTAAGGATCATTTTGACTGCCTCCAGAAGTTAGATCAGATGGCCAATGCAATTTGGTGCTAGGCCTTTCCCTTTAGGTTTTACCCCAACAATGTTTTCATTAGTTTCGCTCACTCTCGAAATCAAGCATTTTACAGCAGGTTGGAGCAGTCTGTATCTCAGCACAGGAATAAGGTAGGGAAGAATTCTAAGGATCATTTTGACTGCCTCCAGAAGTTATATCAGATGGCAAATTGGATTTGGTGCTAGGTCTTTCCCTTTAGGTTTTACCCCAACAATGTTTTCATTAGTTTCGCTCACTCTCGAAATCAAGCATTTTACAGCATTTTGGAGCACCCTGTATCTCAGCACAGGAATAAGGTAGGGAAGAATTCTAAGGATCATTTTGACTGCCTCCAGAAGTTAGATCAGATGGCAAATTGGATTTGGTGCTAGGTCTTTCCCTTTAGGTTTTACCCCAACAATGTTTTCATTAGTTTCGCTCACTCTCGAAATCAAGCATTTTACAGCAGGTTGGAGCAGCCTGTATCTCAGCACAGGAATAAGGTAGGGAAGAATTCAAATACTCATTTTGACTGCCTCCAGAAGTTAGATCAGATGGCCAATGCAATTTGGTGCTAGGCCTTTCCCTTTAGGTTTTACCCCAACAATGTTTTCATTAGTTTCGCTCACTCTCGAAATCAAGCATTTTACAGCAGGTTGGAGCAGCCTGTATCTCAGCACAGGAATAAGGTAGGGAAGAATTCTAAGGCTCATTTTGACTGCCTCCAGAAGTTAGATCAGATGGCCAATGCAATTTGGTGCTAGGCCTTTCCCTTTAGGTTTTACCCCAACAATGTTTTCATTAGTTTCGCTCACTCTCGAAATCAAGCATTTTACAGCAGGTTGGAGCAGTCTGTATCTCAGCACAGGAATAAGGTAGGGAAGAATTCTAAGGATCATTTTGACTGCCTCCAGAAGTTAGATCAGATGGCAAATTGGATTTGGTGCTAGGTCTTTCCCTTTAGGTTTTACCCCAACAATGTTTTCATTAGTTTCGCTCACTCTCGAAATCAAGCATTTTACAGCAGGTTGGAGCAGCCTGTATCTCAGCACAGGAATAAGGTAGGGAAGAATTCTAAGGCTCATTTTGACTGCCTCCAGAAGTTAGATCAGATGGCAAATTGGATTTGGTGCTAGGTCTTTCCCTTTAGGTTTTACCCCAACAATGTTTTCATTAGTTTCGCTCACTCTCGAAATCAAGCATTTTACAGCAGGTTGGAGCAGCCTGTATCTCAGCACAGGAATAAGGTAGGGAAGAATTCTAAGGATCATTTTGACTGCCTCCAGAAGTTAGATCAGATGGCAAATTGGATTTGGTGCTAGGTCTTTCCCTTTAGGTTTTACCCCAACAATGTTTTCATTAGTTTCGCTCACTCTCGAAATCAAGCATTTTACAGCAGGTTGGAGCAGCCTGTATCTCAGCACAGGAATAAGGTAGGGAAGAATTCTAAGGATCATTTTGACTGCCTCCAGAAGTTAGATCAGATGGCAAATTGGATTTGGTGCTAGGTCTTTCCCTTTAAGTTTTACCCCAACAATGTTTTCATTAGTTTCGCTCACTCTCGAAATCAAGCATTTTACAGCAGGTTGGAGCAGCCTGTATCTCAGCACAGGAATAAGGTAGGGAAGAATTCTAAGGATCATTTTGACTGCCTCCAGAAGTTAGATCAGATGGCCAATGCAATTTGGTGCTAGGCCTTTCCCTTTAGGTTTTACCCCAACAATGTTTTCATTAGTTTCGCTCACTCTCGAAATCAAGCATTTTACAGCAGGTTGGAGCAGCCTGTATCTCAGCACAGGAATAAGGTAGGGAAGAATTCTAAGGCTCATTTTGACTGCCTCCAGAAGTTAGATCAGATGGCAAATTGGATTTGGTGCTAGGTCTTTCCCTTTAGGTTTTACCCCAACAATGTTTTCATTAGTTTCGCTCACTCTCGAAATCAAGCATTTTACAGCAGGTTGGAGCAGCCTGTATCTCAGCACAGGAATAAGGTAGGGAAGAATTCAAATACTCATTTTGACTGCCTCCAGAAGTTAGATCAGATGGCAAATTGGATTTAGTGCTAGGTCTTTCCCTTTAGGTTTTACCCCAACAATGTTTTCATTAGTTTCGCTCACTCTCGAAATCAAGCATTTTACAGCAGGTTGGAGCAGCCTGTATCTCAGCACAGGAATAAGGTAGGGAAGAATTCAAATACTCATTTTGACTGCCTCCAGAAGTTAGATCAGATGGCCAATGCAATTTGGTGCTAGGCCTTTCCCTTTAGGTTTTACCCCAACAATGTTTTCATTAGTTTCGCTCACTCTCGAAATCAAGCATTTTACAGCAGGTTGGAGCAGCCTGTATCTCAGCACAGGAATAAGGTAGGGAAGAATTCAAATACTCATTTTGACTGCCTCCAGAAGTTAGATCAGATGGCAAATTGGATTTGGTGCTAGGTCTTTCCCTTTAGGTTTTACCCCAACAATGTTTTCATTAGTTTCGCTCACTCTCGAAATCAAGCATTTTACAGCAGGTTGGAGCAGCCTGTATCTCAGCACAGGAATAAGGTAGGGAAGAATTCTAAGGATCATTTTGACTGCCTCCAGAAGTTAGATCAGATGGCAAATTGGATTTGGTGCTAGGTCTTTCCCTTTAGGTTTTACCCCAACAATGTTTTCATTAGTTTCGCTCACTCTCGAAATCAAGCATTTTACAGCAGGTTGGAGCAGCCTGTATCTCAGCACAGGAATAAGGTAGGGAAGAATTCTAAGGATCATTTTGACTGCCTCCAGAAGTTAGATCAGATGGCCAATGCAATTTGGTGCTAGGTCTTTCCCTTTAGGTTTTACCCCAACAATGTTTTCATTAGTTTCGCTCACTCTCGAAATCAAGCATTTTACAGCAGGTTGGAGCAGCCTGTATCTCAGCACAGGAATAAGGTAGGGAAGAATTCTAAGGATCATTTTGACTGCCTCCAGAAGTTAGATCAGATGGCAAATTGGATTTGGTGCTAGGTCTTTCCCTTTAGGTTTTACCCCAACAATGTTTTCATTAGTTTCGCTCACTCTCGAAATCAAGCATTTTACAGCAGGTTGGAGCAGCCTGTATCTCAGCACAGGAATAAGGTAGGGAAGAATTCAAATACTCATTTTGACTGCCTCCAGAAGTTAGATCAGATGGCAAATTGGATTTAGTGCTAGGTCTTTCCCTTTAGGTTTTACCCCAACAATGTTTTCATTAGTTTCGCTCACTCTCGAAATCAAGCATTTTACAGCAGGTTGGAGCAGCCTGTATCTCAGCACAGGAATAAGGTAGGGAAGAATTCTAAGGATCATTTTGACTGCCTCCAGAAGTTAGATCAGATGGCAAATTGGATTTGGTGCTAGGTCTTTCCCTTTAGGTTTTACCCCAACAATGTTTTCATTAGTTTCGCTCACTCTCGAAATCAAGCATTTTACAGCAGGTTGGAGCAGCCTGTATCTCAGCACAGGAATAAGGTAGGGAAGAATTCTAAGGATCATTTTGACTGCCTCCAGAAGTTAGATCAGATGGCAAATTGGATTTGGTGCTAGGTCTTTCCCTTTAGGTTTTACCCCAACAATGTTTTCATTAGTTTCGCTCACTCTCGAAATCAAGCATTTTACAGCAGGTTGGAGCAGCCTGTATCTCAGCACAGGAATAAGGTAGGGAAGAATTCTAAGGATCATTTTGACTGCCTCCAGAAGTTAGATCAGATGGCCAATGCAATTTGGTGCTAGGCCTTTCCCTTTAGGTTTTACCCCAACAATGTTTTCATTAGTTTCGCTCACTCTCGAAATCAAGCATTTTACAGCAGGTTGGAGCAGTCTGTATCTCAGCACAGGAATAAGGTAGGGAAGAATTCTAAGGATCATTTTGACTGCCTCCAGAAGTTATATCAGATGGCAAATTGGATTTGGTGCTAGGTCTTTCCCTTTAGGTTTTACCCCAACAATGTTTTCATTAGTTTCGCTCACTCTCGAAATCAAGCATTTTACAGCATTTTTGGAGCACCCTGTATCTCAGCACAGGAATAAGGTAGGGAAGAATTCTAAGGATCATTTTGACTGCCTCCAGAAGTTAGATCAGATGGCAAATTGGATTTGGTGCTAGGTCTTTCCCTTTAGGTTTTACCCCAACAATGTTTTCATTAGTTTCGCTCACTCTCGAAATCAAGCATTTTACAGCAGGTTGGAGCAGCCTGTATCTCAGCACAGGAATAAGGTAGGGAAGAATTCAAATACTCATTTTGACTGCCTCCAGAAGTTAGATCAGATGGCCAATGCAATTTGGTGCTAGGCCTTTCCCTTTAGGTTTTACCCCAACAATGTTTTCATTAGTTTCGCTCACTCTCGAAATCAAGCATTTTACAGCAGGTTGGAGCAGCCTGTATCTCAGCACAGGAATAAGGTAGGGAAGAATTCAAATACTCATTTTGACTGCCTCCAGAAGTTAGATCAGATGGCCAATGCAATTTGGTGCTAGGCCTTTCCCTTTAGGTTTTACCCCAACAATGTTTTCATTAGTTTCGCTCACTCTCGAAATCAAGCATTTTACAGCAGGTTGGAGCAGTCTGTATCTCAGCACAGGAATAAGGTAGGGAAGAATTCTAAGGATCATTTTGACTGCCTCCAGAAGTTAGATCAGATGGCAAATTGGATTTGGTGCTAGGTCTTTCCCTTTAGGTTTTACCCCAACAATGTTTTCATTAGTTTCGCTCACTCTCGAAATCAAGCATTTTACAGCAGGTTGGAGCAGCCTGTATCTCAGCACAGGAATAAGGTAGGGAAGAATTCTAAGGCTCATTTTGACTGCCTCCAGAAGTTAGATCAGATGGCAAATTGGATTTGGTGCTAGGTCTTTCCCTTTAGGTTTTACCCCAACAATGTTTTCATTAGTTTCGCTCACTCTCGAAATCAAGCATTTTACAGCAGGTTGGAGCAGCCTGTATCTCAGCACAGGAATAAGGTAGGGAAGAATTCTAAGGATCATTTTGACTGCCTCCAGAAGTTAGATCAGATGGCAAATTGGATTTGGTGCTAGGTCTTTCCCTTTAGGTTTTACCCCAACAATGTTTTCATTAGTTTCGCTCACTCTCGAAATCAAGCATTTTACAGCAGGTTGGAGCAGCCTGTATCTCAGCACAGGAATAAGGTAGGGAAGAATTCTAAGGATCATTTTGACTGCCTCCAGAAGTTAGATCAGATGGCCAATGCAATTTGGTGCTAGGCCTTTCCCTTTAGGTTTACCCCAACAATGTTTTCATTAGTTTCGCTCACTCTCGAAATCAAGCATTTTACAGCAGGTTGGAGCAGCCTGTATCTCAGCACAGGAATAAGGTAGGGAAGAATTCTAAGGATCATTTTGACTGCCTCCAGAAGTTAGATCAGATGGCCAATGCAATTTGGTGCTAGGCCTTTCCCTTTAGGTTTTACCCCAACAATGTTTTCATTAGTTTCGCTCACTCTCGAAATCAAGCATTTTACAGCAGGTTGGAGCAGCCTGTATCTCAGCACAGGAATAAGGTAGGGAAGAATTCAAATACTCATTTTGACTGCCTCCAGAAGTTAGATCAGATGGCCAATGGAATTTGGTGCTAGGTCTTTCCCTTTAGGTTTTACCCCAACAATGTTTTCATTAGTTTCGCTCACTCTCGAAATCAAGCATTTTACAGCAGGTTGGAGCAGCCTGTATCTCAGCACAGGAATAAGGTAGGGAAGAATTCTAAGGATCATTTTGACTGCCTCCAGAAGTTAGATCAGATGGCAAATTGGATTTGGTGCTAGGTCTTTCCCTTTAGGTTTTACCCCAACAATGTTTTCATTAGTTTCGCTCACTCTCGAAATCAAGCATTTTACAGCAGGTTGGAGCAGCCTGTATCTCAGCACAGGAATAAGGTAGGGAAGAATTCTAAGGATCATTTTGACTGCCTCCAGAAGTTAGATCAGATGGCAAATTGGATTTGGTGCTAGGTCTTTCCCTTTAAGTTTTACCCCAACAATGTTTTCATTAGTTTCGCTCACTCTCGAAATCAAGCATTTTACAGCAGGTTGGAGCAGCCTGTATCTCAGCACAGGAATAAGGTAGGGAAGAATTCTAAGGATCATTTTGACTGCCTCCAGAAGTTAGATCAGATGGCCAATGCAATTTGGTGCTAGGCCTTTCCCTTTAGGTTTTACCCCAACAATGTTTTCATTAGTTTCGCTCACTCTCGAAATCAAGCATTTTACAGCAGGTTGGAGCAGCCTGTATCTCAGCACAGGAATAAGGTAGGGAAGAATTCTAAGGCTCATTTTGACTGCCTCCAGAAGTTAGATCAGATGGCAAATTGGATTTGGTGCTAGGTCTTTCCCTTTAGGTTTTACCCCAACAATGTTTTCATTAGTTTCGCTCACTCTCGAAATCAAGCATTTTACAGCAGGTTGGAGCAGCCTGTATCTCAGCACAGGAATAAGGTAGGGAAGAATTCAAATACTCATTTTGACTGCCTCCAGAAGTTAGATCAGATGGCAAATTGGATTTAGTGCTAGGTCTTTCCCTTTAGGTTTTACCCCAACAATGTTTTCATTAGTTTCGCTCACTCTCGAAATCAAGCATTTTACAGCAGGTTGGAGCAGCCTGTATCTCAGCACAGGAATAAGGTAGGGAAGAATTCAAATACTCATTTTGACTGCCTCCAGAAGTTAGATCAGATGGCCAATGCAATTTGGTGCTAGGCCTTTCCCTTTAGGTTTTACCCCAACAATGTTTTCATTAGTTTCGCTCACTCTCGAAATCAAGCATTTTACAGCAGGTTGGAGCAGCCTGTATCTCAGCACAGGAATAAGGTAGGGAAGAATTCAAATACTCATTTTGACTGCCTCCAGAAGTTAGATCAGATGGCAAATTGGATTTGGTGCTAGGTCTTTCCCTTTAGGTTTTACCCCAACAATGTTTTCATTAGTTTCGCTCACTCTCGAAATCAAGCATTTTACAGCAGGTTGGAGCAGCCTGTATCTCAGCACAGGAATAAGGTAGGGAAGAATTCTAAGGATCATTTTGACTGCCTCCAGAAGTTAGATCAGATGGCAAATTGGATTTGGTGCTAGGTCTTTCCCTTTAGGTTTTACCCCAACAATGTTTTCATTAGTTTCGCTCACTCTCGAAATCAAGCATTTTACAGCAGGTTGGAGCAGCCTGTATCTCAGCACAGGAATAAGGTAGGGAAGAATTCAAATACTCATTTTGACTGCCTCCAGAAGTTAGATCAGATGGCAAATTGGATTTAGTGCTAGGTCTTTCCCTTTAGGTTTTACCCCAACAATGTTTTCATTAGTTTCGCTCACTCTCGAAATCAAGCATTTTACAGCAGGTTGGAGCAGCCTGTATCTCAGCACAGGAATAAGGTAGGGAAGAATTCTAAGGATCATTTTGACTGCCTCCAGAAGTTAGATCAGATGGCAAATTGGATTTGGTGCTAGGTCTTTCCCTTTAGGTTTTACCCCAACAATGTTTTCATTAGTTTCGCTCACTCTCGAAATCAAGCATTTTACAGCAGGTTGGAGCAGCCTGTATCTCAGCACAGGAATAAGGTAGGGAAGAATTCAAATACTCATTTTGACTGCCTCCAGAAGTTAGATCAGATGGCCAATGCAATTTGGTGCTAGGCCTTTCCCTTTAGGTTTTACCCCAACAATGTTTTCATTAGTTTCGCTCACTCTCGAAATCAAGCATTTTACAGCAGGTTGGAGCAGCCTGTATCTCAGCACAGGAATAAGGTAGGGAAGAATTCTAAGGATCATTTTGACTGCCTCCAGAAGTTAGATCAGATGGCAAATTGGATTTGGTGCTAGGTCTTTCCCTTTAGGTTTTACCCCAACAATGTTTTCATTAGTTTCGCTCACTCTCGAAATCAAGCATTTTACAGCAGGTTGGAGCAGCCTGTATCTCAGCACAGGAATAAGGTAGGGAAGAATTCTAAGGCTCATTTTGACTGCCTCCAGAAGTTAGATCAGATGGCAAATTGGATTTGGTGCTAGGTCTTTCCCTTTAGGTTTTACCCCAACAATGTTTTCATTAGTTTCGCTCACTCTCGAAATCAAGCATTTTACAGCAGGTTGGAGCAGCCTGTATCTCAGCACAGGAATAAGGTAGGGAAGAATTCTAAGGATCATTTTGACTGCCTCCAGAAGTTAGATCAGATGGCAAATTGGATTTGGTGCTAGGTCTTTCCCTTTAGGTTTTACCCCAACAATGTTTTCATTAGTTTCGCTCACTCTCGAAATCAAGCATTTTACAGCAGGTTGGAGCAGCCTGTATCTCAGCACAGGAATAAGGTAGGGAAGAATTCTAAGGATCATTTTGACTGCCTCCAGAAGTTAGATCAGATGGCAAATTGGATTTGGTGCTAGGTCTTTCCCTTTAGGTTTTACCCCAACAATGTTTTCATTAGTTTCGCTCACTCTCGAAATCAAGCATTTTACAGCAGGTTGGAGCAGCCTGTATCTCAGCACAGGAATAAGGTAGGGAAGAATTCTAAGGATCATTTTGACTGCCTCCAGAAGTTAGATCAGATGGCAAATTGGATTTGGTGCTAGGTCTTTCCCTTTAGGTTTTACCCCAACAATGTTTTCATTAGTTTCGCTCACTCTCGAAATCAAGCATTTTACAGCAGGTTGGAGCAGCCTGTATCTCAGCACAGGAATAAGGTAGGGAAGAATTCTAATACTCCTTTTGACTGCCTCCAGAAGTTAGATCAGATGGCCAATGCAATTTGGTGCTAGGCCTTTCCCTTTAGGTTTTACCCCAACAATGTTTTCATTAGTTTCGCTCACTCTCGAAATCAAGCATTTTACAGCAGGTTGGAGCAGCCTGTATCTCAGCACAGGAATAAGGTAGGGAAGAATTCTAATACTCCTTTTGACTGCCTCCAGAAGTTAGATCAGATGGCCAATGCAATTTGGCGCTAGGCCTTTCCCTTTAGGTTTTACCCTAACAATCTTTTCATTAGTTTCGCTCACTCTCGAAATCAAGCATTTTACAGCAGGTTGGAGCAGCCTGTATCTCAGCACAGGAATAAGGTAGGGAAGAATTCAAATACTCATTTTGACTGCCTCCAGAAGTTAGATCAGATGGCAAATTGGATTTGGTGCTAGGTCTTTCCCTTTAGGTTTTACCCCAACAATGTTTTCATTAGTTTCGCTCACTCTCGAAATCAAGCATTTTACAGCAGGTTGGAGCAGCCTGTATCTCAGCACAGGAATAAGGTAGGGAAGAATTCTAAGGATCATTTTGACTGCCTCCAGAAGTTAGATCAGATGGCAAATTGGATTTGGTGCTAGGTCTTTCCCTTTAGGTTTTACCCCAACAATGTTTTCATTAGTTTCGCTCACTCTCGAAATCAAGCATTTTACAGCAGGTTGGAGCAGCCTGTATCTCAGCACAGGAATAAGGTAGGGAAGAATTCTAAGGCTCATTTTGACTGCCTCCAGAAGTTAGATCAGATGGCAAATTGGATTTGGTGCTAGGTCTTTCCCTTTAGGTTTTACCCCAACAATGTTTTCATTAGTTTCGCTCACTCTCGAAATCAAGCATTTTACAGCAGGTTGGAGCAGCCTGTATCTCAGCACAGGAATAAGGTAGGGAAGAATTCTAAGGATCATTTTGACTGCCTCCAGAAGTTAGATCAGATGGCAAATTGGATTTGGTGCTAGGTCTTTCCCTTTAGGTTTTACCCCAACAATGTTTTCATTAGTTTCGCTCACTCTCGAAATCAAGCATTTTACAGCAGGTTGGAGCAGCCTGTATCTCAGCACAGGAATAAGGTAGGGAAGAATTCAAATACTCATTTTGACTGCCTCCAGAAGTTAGATCAGATGGCAAATTGGATTTAGTGCTAGGTCTTTCCCTTTAGGTTTTACCCCAACAATGTTTTCATTAGTTTCGCTCACTCTCGAAATCAAGCATTTTACAGCAGGTTGGAGCAGCCTGTATCTCAGCACAGGAATAAGGTAGGGAAGAATTCTAAGGATCATTTTGACTGCCTCCAGAAGTTAGATCAGATGGCAAATTGGATTTGGTGCTAGGTCTTTCCCTTTAGGTTTTACCCCAACAATGTTTTCATTAGTTTCGCTCACTCTCGAAATCAAGCATTTTACAGCAGGTTGGAGCAGCCTGTATCTCAGCACAGGAATAAGGTAGGGAAGAATTCAAATACTCATTTTGACTGCCTCCAGAAGTTAGATCAGATGGCCAATGCAATTTGGTGCTAGGCCTTTCCCTTTAGGTTTTACCCCAACAATGTTTTCATTAGTTTCGCTCACTCTCGAAATCAAGCATTTTACAGCAGGTTGGAGCAGCCTGTATCTCAGCACAGGAATAAGGTAGGGAAGAATTCTAAGGATCATTTTGACTGCCTCCAGAAGTTAGATCAGATGGCAAATTGGATTTGGTGCTAGGTCTTTCCCTTTAGGTTTTACCCCAACAATGTTTTCATTAGTTTCGCTCACTCTCGAAATCAAGCATTTTACAGCAGGTTGGAGCAGCCTGTATCTCAGCACAGGAATAAGGTAGGGAAGAATTCTAAGGCTCATTTTGACTGCCTCCAGAAGTTAGATCAGATGGCAAATTGGATTTGGTGCTAGGTCTTTCCCTTTAGGTTTTACCCCAACAATGTTTTCATTAGTTTCGCTCACTCTCGAAATCAAGCATTTTACAGCAGGTTGGAGCAGCCTGTATCTCAGCACAGGAATAAGGTAGGGAAGAATTCTAAGGATCATTTTGACTGCCTCCAGAAGTTAGATCAGATGGCAAATTGGATTTGGTGCTAGGTCTTTCCCTTTAGGTTTTACCCCAACAATGTTTTCATTAGTTTCGCTCACTCTCGAAATCAAGCATTTTACAGCAGGTTGGAGCAGCCTGTATCTCAGCACAGGAATAAGGTAGGGAAGAATTCTAAGGCTCATTTTGACTGCCTCCAGAAGTTAGATCAGATGGCAAATTGGATTTGGTGCTAGGTCTTTCCCTTTAGGTTTTACCCCAACAATGTTTTCATTAGTTTCGCTCACTCTCGAAATCAAGCATTTTACAGCAGGTTGGAGCAGCCTGTATCTCAGCACAGGAATAAGGTAGGGAAGAATTCTAAGGATCATTTTGACTGCCTCCAGAAGTTAGATCAGATGGCAATTGGATTTGGTGCTAGGTCTTTCCCTTTAGGTTTTACCCCAACAATGTTTTCATTAGTTTCGCTCACTCTCGAAATCAAGCATTTTACAGCAGGTTGGAGCAGCCTGTATCTCAGCACAGGAATAAGGTAGGGAAGAATTCTAATACTCCTTTTGACTGCCTCCAGAAGTTAGATCAGATGGCCAATGCA
>NW_027143405.1:0-62433 GCF_026170545.1 Melanerpes formicivorus | reverse complement strand
GACGGATGGGGCTGGGGCTGGGGCTGGGTCTGGGGCTAGGCTGGGGCAGGGCTGGGCCCTGGGCTGGGGATGAGGCTGGGGTGGGGGCCAGGGCTGGGTCCAGGGCAGGGCATGGGCTGGGGCTGGGGCTAGGCTGGGGCAGGGCCTGGGGCTGGGGCTGGGTCCAGGGTGGGGCTGGGCTGGGGCTGGGGCTAGGCTGGGGCAGGCCTGGGGCTGGGGCTGGGTCCAGGGTGGGGCTGGACTGGGGCTGGGGCTAGAGCTGGGGCAGGGCTGGGTCTGGGCAATGACTGGGGCTGGGTCCAGGGTGGGGGCTGGGCTGTGGCTGGAGCTGGGCTGGGGCTGTGAATGGGGCTGGGCTGGGGCTGGGGTCCAGGGCTGGGGCTAGGCTGGGACAGGGCTGGGGCTGGGCTGGGGCTGGGTCCAGGGCTGTGGCTGGGCTGTGACTGGAGCTGGGCTGGGGCTGAGGGTGGGGCTGGGGCCGGGGCTGCGGACTGGGGCTGGGTCCAGGGCTGGGGCTGGGCTGTGGCTGGGTCCAGGGCAGGGGCTGGGTCCAGGGCAGGGACTGGGCTGGGGCTGGGGCTGGGCCGGGGGCAGGGCTGGGGCTGGGGCAGGGCTGTGGCTGGGGATGAGTCTGGGGTGGGGCTGCGGCTGGGTCCAGGGCAGGGGTTTGGTGGTCTGGGGCTGGGGCAGAACTGGGGCCGGGCTGGGGCTGGGGCTGGGCTGAGGGCAGGGCTGGGGCAGGGCTGGGGATGGGGCTGGGCTGGGGGCAGGGGCTGGGGCAGGCCGGTGGCTGGGACTGGGTCCAGGGCAGGGGCTGGACTGGGGCTGGGGCTTGGCTTGGGCAGGGGCTGGGGCCAGGTGTGGGACTGGGGCTGGGGCTGGGGCTGGGGTGGGGACTGGGACAGGGCTGGGGCTGGGTCCAGGGCTGGGGCTGGACGATGACTGGGGCTGGGCTGTGGCAGGGCTGGGGACAGGGTCTGGGGCCAGGCTGGGTCCTGGGGCTGGGCTGAGGCCAGGGCTGGGGCTGGGGGCTAGGGGTGGGGCAGGACTGGGACTGGGGCAGGGGCACGGGCCGAGGCTGGGGACAGGGCTAGGGCTGGAGCTAGGGCAGGGCTGGGGCCAAGGCTGGGGCTGGGTTCGGCTCAGGGCTGGGGCTTGGTCCAGGGCTGGGGGCTGGGGCTGAGGGCACAGCTGGGCTAGGCCTGGGGCTGGGGCAGGTCTAGGTTAGGGCTGGGCTGAGGCCGGGGCTGGGGCTGGGACTGGGGCTGGGCTGGGGCAGGGCAGGGGCTGGGCTTGGGATGGGGCTGGGGACAGGGCTGGGGCTAGAGCTGGGGCAGGGCTGGGGCAGGGCTGGGGCTGCGTTCGGTGCAGAGCTGGGGCTGGGGCAGGGCGGGGTCTGGGTCAGGGCTGGGCTAGGGCTGAACTGGGGCAGGGCTGGGGCTGGGGCTGGCTGGGGGCAGGGATGGGGCTGGGGCTGGGGCTTGGGCTGATGAAGGGGCTGGACCTGGGCTGGGGTGAGGCGGAAGTGGGGCTTGGGCTGGGTCCAGGGCAGGGGCTGGGCTGGGGATGGGGCTGGGCTGGGGGATGGGCCTAGGCTGGGGCAGGGCTGGGGCTGGGCTAGGGCTGGGCCTGCGACTAGGACTGGGCTGGGGCAGGGACTGGGGCAGGGCTAGGGCTGGGGCTGCAGCTGGGGCCGGGCTAGGGCTGGGCTGGAGGCAAGGATGGGGCTGGGGCTGTGGCTGGGCCAGTGCTTGCGCTGGGCAGGGACCGGGGCTGGGCTGGGGTAGGACTGGCACAGGGCTGGGGCTGTGGCTGGGTCTGGGGTGGAGACTGGGGCTGGGCTAGGCCTGGGGACTGGGGCAGGGCTGGGCTAAGGGCTGGGCTGGTGCCTGGGGATGGGGCCGGGGGGTGGGGATGGGGCCGGGGGTGGGGCTGGGGGCTGGGTCCAGGGCTGGGGCAGGGCTGTGGCTGGGGTTGGGCTGGGGCTGGGCTGGGGCTTGGGTTGGGCATGGGCAGGGCTGGAGCTGGGGTTGGGCTGGGGCTGGGGCTGGGGCTGGGCTGGGGCTGGGGCTGGGTCCAGGGCTGGGGCTGGGCTGTGGCTGGAGCTGGGCTGGGGCTGAGGGTGGGGCTGGGGCTGGGGCTGGAGCTGGGTCCTGGGCCAGGGGCTGGGGCTGGGGCAGGGCTGTGGCTCGAGCTGGGCTGGGGCCGGGGATGGGGCCGTGAGTGGGGCTGGGCTGGGGCCGGGGCTGGGGCCGGGGTTGGGGCTGGGGCTGGGGCTGTGGTTGGGGCGGGGACTGGGAGAGGGCTGGGGCTGGGGTGGGTCCAGGGCTGGGGCTGGGCGGTGGCTGGGGCTGGGCTGGGGCAGGGCTGGGGCTGGGGCTGGGCTGGGGCAGAGATGGGGGATGGGGCTGGGCTGGGCTGGGGGAACGGATGGGGCTGGGGCTGGGTCTGGGGCTTGGGCTGGGGCAGGGCTGGGCCTGGGCTGGGGATGAGGCTGGGGTGGGGCCGGGGCTGGGTCCAGGGCAGGGCATGGGCTGGGGCTGGGGCTAGGCTGGGGCAGGGCTGGGGCTTGGGGCTGGGTCCAGGGTGGGGCTGGGCTGGGGCTGGGGCTAGGCTGGGGGCAGGCCTGGCGCTGGGGCTGGGTCCAGGGTGGGGCTGGGGCTGGGCGGTGGCTGGGGCTGGGCTGGGGCTGGGACTGGGTCCAGGGGCAGGGGCTGGACTGGGGCTGGGGCTAGAGCTGGGGCAGGGCTGGGTCTGGGCAATGACTGGGGCTGGGTCCAGGGTGGGGCTGGGCTGTGGCTGGAGCTGGGCTGGCTGGGGCTGTGAATGGGGCTGGGGCTGGGCTGGGGCTGGGCTGGGGCAGGGCTGGGGCTGGGGTGGGGCTGGGCTGGGCTGGGTCCAGGGCTGGGGCTGGGCTGGGGCTGGGGCTGGGCCGAGGCTGTGAATGGGCCTGGGGCTGGGCTGGGGCTGGGCTGGGGCTGTGAATGGGGCTGGGGCTGGGCTGGGGCTGGGCTGGGGCTGGGCTGGGGCAGGGCTTTGGCTGGGGCTGGAGCTGGGCTGGGGACAGGGCTGGGGCTGGGGCTGGGGCTGAGGGCAGGGCTTTGGCTGGGGCTGGGTCCCGGGCTGGGGCTGGGCGGTGGTTGGGGCTGGGCTGGGCAGGGATTTGGCTGGGGCTGGGGCTGGGCTGGGGGCAGGGCTGGGGCTGGGGCTGGGGCTTGGGCTGGGGCAGGTCTGGGCCTGGGCTGGGGATGAGGCTGGGGTGGGGCTGAGGCTGGGTCCAGGGCAGGGTTGGGGCTGGGGGCTGGGCTGGGGGCAGGGCTGGGGCTGGGCGGTGGCTGGGACTGGGTCCAGGGCTGGGGCCAGGGTGGGGCTGGGGCTGGGCTGAGGGCAGGGCTGGGGCTGGGGGCTGGGCTGGGGCTGGGGTTGGGCTGGGGCTGGGGCTGGGCTGAGGGCAGGGCGGGGGACAGGTCTGGGGCCAGGCTGGGTCTGGGCCTGGGCTGAGGGCAGGGCAGGGGCTGGGGGGCTAGGGTGGGGCAGGACTGGGACTGGGGCAGGGGCACGGGCCGAGGCTGGGGACAGGGCTAGGGCTGGAGCTATGGCAGGGCTGGGGCCAGGCTGGGCTGGGTTCGGCTCAGGGCTGGGGCTTGGTCCAGGGCTGGGGGCTGGGCTGAGGGCACAGCTGGGCTAGGCCTGGGGGCTGGGGCAGGGTCTAGGTTAGGGCTGGGCTGAGGCCGGGGCTGGGGCTGGGACTGGGGCTGGGCTGGGGCAGGGCAGGGGCTGGGCTTGGGATGGGGGCTGGGGACAGGCCTGGGGCTAGAGCTGGGGCAGGGCTGGGGCAGGGCTGGGGCTGCGTTCGGTGCAGAGCTGGGGCTGGGGCAGGGCGGGGTCTGGGTCAGGGCTGGGCTAGGGCTGAACTGGGGGCAGGGCTGGGGCTGGGGCTGGGCTGGGGGCAGGGATGGGGCTGGGGCTGGGGCTTGGGCTGATGAAGGGCTGGACCTGGGCTGGGTGAGGCGGAAGTGGGGCTTGGGCTGGGTCCAGGGCAGGGGCTGGGCTGGGGATGGGGCTGGGCTGGGGGATGGGCCTAGGCTGGGGCAGGGCTGGGGCTGGGCTAGGGCTGGGCTGCGACTAGGGACTGGGCTGGGGCAGGGACTGGGGCAGGGCTAGGGCTGGGGCTGCAGCTGGGGCCGGGCTAGGGCTGGGCTGGAGGCAAGGATGGGGCTGGGGCTGTGGCTGGGCCAGTGCTTGCGCTGGGCAGGGACCGGGGCTGGGCTGGGGTAGGACTGGCACAGGGCTGGGGCTGTGGCTGGGTCTGGGGTGGAGACTGGGGCAGGGCTAGGCCTGGGGCTGGGCTGGGGCCAAGGTTGGGGGCTGGGGCTGGGCTGGTTGCAGGGTGGGGCTGGGGCTGGGGCTGCGGACAGGGCTGAGGCTAGGGCTGGGGGCTGGGGGCTAGGGACAGGGCTGGGGCCAGGCTGGGGTCTGGGGCTGGGCTGAGGGCAGGGTTGGGCTGAGGGCAGGGCTGGGGCTGGGGGCTGGGATGGGGCAGGACTGGGACTGCGGCAGGGGCACGGGCCGAGGCTGGGGGACAGGGCTAGGGCTGGAGCTAGGCAGGGCTGGGGCCAGGCTGGGGCTGGGGCTGGGCTGAGGGCAAGGTTGGGCCGAGGGCAGGGCTGGGGCTGGGGGCTGGGATGGGGCAGGACTGGGACTGCGGCAGGGGGCACGGGCCGAGGCTGGGGACAGGGCTAGGGCTGGAGCTAGGGCAGGGCTGGGGGCCAGGCTGGGGCTGGGTTCGGCTCAGGGGTGGGGCTTGGTCCAGGGCTGGGGCTGGGCTGAGGGCACGGCTGGGCTAGGCCTGGGACTGGGGCAGGGCTGGGCTAAGGCTGGGCTGGTGCCGGGGGATGGGGCCCGGGGGTGGGGCTGGGGCTGGGTCCAGGGCTGGGGCAGGGCTGTGGCTGGGGTTGGGCTGGGGCTGGGCTGGGGCTTGGGTTGGGCATGGGCAGGGCTGGAGCTGGGGTTGGGCTGGGGCTGGGGCTGGGGCTGGGCTGGGGCTGGGGCTGTGGTTGGGGCGGGGACTGGGAGAGGGCTGGGACTGGGGTGGGTCCAGGGCTGGGGCTGGGCTGTGGCTGGAGCTGGGCTGGGGCTGAGGGTGGGGCTGGGGCTGGGGCTGGAGCTGGGTCCTGGGCAGGGGGCTGGGTCTGGGGCTTGGGCTGGGGCAGGGCTGGGCCTGGGCTGGGGATGAGGGCTGGGGTGGAGCCAGGGCTGGGTCCAGGGCAGGGCATGGGCTGGGGCTGGGGCTAGGCTGGGGCAGGCCTGGCGCTGGGGCTGGGTCCAGGGTGGGGCTGGGGCTGGGCTGGGGTCAGGGCTGGGGCTGGGGGTTGGGCTGGTCCAGGGCTGGGGCTGGGCTGTGGCTGGAGCTGGGCTGGGGCTGGAGGGTGGGGCTGGGGGCTGGGGCTGGAGCTGGGTCCTGGGCAGGGGCTGGGGCTGGGCTGGGGCAGGGCTGTGGCTCGAGCTGGGCTGGGGCCGGGGATGGGGCCGTGAGTGGGGCTGGGCTGGGGCCGGGGCTGGGGCCGGGGTTGGGGCTGGGGCTGGGGCTGTGGTTGGGGCGGGGACTGGGAGAGGGCTGGGGCTGGGGTGGGTCCAGGGCTGGGGCTGGGCGGTGGCTGGGGCTGGGCTGGGGCAGGGCTGGGGCTGGGGCTGGGCTGGGGGGCAGAGATGGGGATGGGGCTGGGCTGGGCTGGGGGAACGGATGGGGCTGGGGCTGGGGCTGGGTCTGGGGCTAGGCTGGGGCAGGGCTGGGCCTGGGCTGGGGATGAGGCTGGGGTGGGGCCAGGGCTGGGTCCAGGGCAGGGCATGGGCTGGGGGCTGGGGCTAGGGCTGGGGCAGGGCTGGGGCTGGGGCTGGGTCCAGGGTGGGGCTGGGCTGGGGCTGGGGCTAGGCTGGGGCAGGCCTGGGGCTGGGGCTGGGTCCAGGGTGGGGCTGGACTGGGGCTGGGGCTAGAGCTGGGGCAGGGCTGGGTCTGGGCAATGACTGGGGCTGGGTCCAGGGTGGGGCTGGGCTGTGGCTGGAGCTGGGCTGGGGCTGTGAATGGGGCTGGGCTGGGGCTGGGTCCAGGGCTGGGGCTAGGCTGGGACAGGGCTGGGGCTGGGCTGGGGCTGGGTCCAGGGCTGTGGCTGGGCTGTGACTGGGAGCTGGGCTGGGGCTGAGGGTGGGGCTGGGGCCGGGGCTGCGACTGGGGCTGGGTCCAGGGCTGGGGCTGGGCTGTGGCTGGGTCCAGGGCAGGGGCTGGGTCCAGGGCAGGACTGGGCTGGGGCTGGGGGCTGGGCCGGGGCAGGGCTGGGGCTGGGGCAGGGCTGTGGGCTGGGATGAGTCTGGGGTGGGGCTGCGGCTGGGTCCAGGGCAGGGGTTGGGTCTGGGGGCTGGGGCAGAACTGGGGCCGGGCTGGGGCTGGGGCTGGGCTGAGGGCAGGGCTGGGGCAGGGCTGGGGGATGGGGGCTGGGCTGGGGGCAGGGCTGGGGCAGGCCGGTGGCTGGGACTGGGTCCAGGGCAGGGGCTGGACTGGGGCTGGGGCTTGGCTTTGGGCAGGGGCTGGGGCCAGGTGTGGGACTGGGGCTGGGGCTGGGGCTGGGGTGGGGACTGGGACAGGGCTGGGGCTGGGTCCAGGGCTGGGGTTGGACGATGACTGGGGCTGGGCTGTGGCAGGGCTGGGGACAGGTCTGGGGCCAGGCTGGGTCTGGGGCTGGGCTGAGGGCAGGGCTGGGGCTGGGGGCTAGGGTGGGGCAGGACTGGGACTGGGGCAGGGGCACGGGCCGAGGCTGGGGACAGGGCTAGGGCTGGAGCTAGGGCAGGGCTGGGGCCAGGCTGGGGCTGGGTTCGGCTCAGGGCTGGGGCTTGGTCCAGGGCTGGGGCTGGGCTGAGGGCACAGCTGGGCTAGGCCCTGGGGCTGGGGCAGGTCTAGGTTAGGGCTGGGCTGAGGCCGGGGCTGGGGCTGGGACTGGGGCTGGGCTGGGGCAGGGCAGGGGCTGGGCTTGGGATGGGGCTGGGGACAGGGCTGGGGCTAGAGCTGGGGCAGGGCTGGGGCAGGGCTGGGGCTGCGTTCGGTGCAGAGCTGGGGCTGGGGCAGGGCGGGGTCTGGGTCAGGGCTGGGCTAGGGCTGAACTGGGGCAGGGCTGGGGCTGGGGCTGGGCTGGGGGCAGGGATGGGGCTGGGGCTGGGGCTTGGGCTGATGAAGGGCTGGACCTGGGCTGGGGGTGAGGCGGAAGTGGGGCTTGGGCTGGGTCCAGGGCAGGGGCTGGGCTGGGGATGGGGCTGGGCTGGGGATGGGCCTAGGCTGGGGCAGGGCTGGGGCTGGGCTAGGGCTGGGCTGCGACTAGGACTGGGCTGGGGCAGGGACTGGGGCAGGGCTAGGGCTGGGGCTGCAGCTGGGGCCGGGCTAGGGCTGGGCTGGAGGCAAGGATGGGGCTGGGGCTGTGGCTGGGCCAGTGCTTGCGCTGGGCAGGGACCGGGGCTGGGCTGGGGTAGGACTGGCACAGGGCTGGGGCTGTGGCTGGGTCTGGGGTGGAGACTGGGGCTGGGCTAGGCCTGGGACTGGGGCAGGGCTGGGCTAAGGCTGGGCTGGTGCCGGGGATGGGGCCGGGGGTGGGGATGGGGCCGGGGGTGGGGCTGGGGCTGGGTCCAGGGCTGGGGCAGGGCTGTGGCTGGGGTTGGGCTGGGGCTGGGCTGGGGCTTGGGTTGGGCATGGGCAGGGCTGGAGCTGGGGTTGGGCTGGGGCTGGGGCTGGGGCTGGGCTGGGGCTGGGGCTGGGTCCAGGGCTGGGGCTGGGCTGTGGCTGGAGCTGGGCTGGGGCTGAGGGTGGGGCTGGGGCTGGGGCTGGAGCTGGGTCCTGGGCAGGGGCTGGGGCTGGGGCAGGGCTGTGGCTCGAGCTGGGCTGGGGCCGGGGATGGGGCCGTGAGTGGGGCTGGGCTGGGGCCGGGGCTGGGGCCGGGGTTGGGGCTGGGGCTGGGGCTGTGGTTGGGGCGGGGACTGGGAGAGGGCTGGGGCTGGGGTGGGTCCAGGGCTGGGGCTGGGCGGTGGCTGGGGCTGGGCTGGGGCAGGGCTGGGGCTGGGGCTGGGCTGGGGGCAGAGATGGGGATGGGGCTGGGCTGGGCTGGGGGAACGGATGGGGCTGGGGCTGGGTCTGGGGCTTGGGCTGGGGCAGGGCTGGGCCTGGGCTGGGGATGAGGCTGGGGTGGGGGCCGGGGCTGGGTCCAGGGCAGGGCATGGGCTGGGGCTGGGGCTAGGCTGGGGCAGGGCTGGGGCTGGGGCTGGGTCCAGGGTGGGGCTGGGCTGGGGCTGGGGCTAGGCTGGGGCAGGCCTGGCGCTGGGGCTGGGTCCAGGGTGGGGCTGGGGCTGGGCGGTGGCTGGGGCTGGGCTGGGGCTGGGACTGGGTCCAGGGCAGGGGCTGGACTGGGGCTGGGGCTAGAGCTGGGGCAGGGCTGGGGTCTGGGCAATGACTGGGGCTGGGTCCAGGGTGGGGCTGGGCTGTGGCTGGAGCTGGGCTGGGGCTGTGAATGGGGCTGGGGCTGGGCTGGGGCTGGGCTGGGGCAGGGCTGGGGCTGGGGTGGGGCTGGGCTGGGGCTGGGTCCAGGGCTGGGGCTGGGCTGGGGCTGGGGCTGGGCCGAGGCTGTGAATGGGGCTGGGGCTGGGCTGGGGCTGGGCTGGGGCTGTGAATGGGGCTGGGGCTGGGCTGGGGCTGGGCTGGGGCTGGGCTGGGGCAGGGCTTTGGCTGGGGCTGGAGCTGGGCTGGGGACAGGGCTGGGGCTGGGGCTGGGCTGAGGGCAGGGCTTTGGCTGGGGCTGGGTCCCGGGCTGGGGCTGGGCGGTGGTTGGGGCTGGGCTGGGGCAGGGATTTGGCTGGGGCTGGGGCTGGGCTGGGGGCAGGGCTGGGGCTGGGGCTGGGGCTTGGGCTGGGGCAGGTCTGGGCCTGGGCTGGGGGTGAGGCTGGGGTGGGGCTGAGGCTGGGTCCAGGGCAGGGTTGGGGCTGGGGCTGGGCTGGGGGCAGGGCTGGGGCTGGGCGGTGGCTGGGACTGGGTCCAGGGCTGGGGCCAGGCTGGGGCTGGGGCTGGGCTGAGGGCAGGGCTGGGGCTGGGGGCTGGGCTGGGGCTGGGGTTGGGCTGGGGCTGGGGCTGGGCTGAGGGCAGGGCGGGGGACAGGTCTGGGGCCAGGCTGGGTCTGGGGCTGGGCTGAGGGCAGGGCAGGGGCTGGGGGCTAGGGTGGGGCAGGACTGGGACTGGGGCAGGGGCACGGGCCGAGGCTGGGGACAGGGCTAGGGCTGGAGCTATGGCAGGGCTGGGGCCAGGCTGGGGCTGGGTTCGGCTCAGGGCTGGGGCTTGGTCCAGGGCTGGGGCTGGGCTGAGGGCACAGCTGGGCTAGGCCTGGGGCTGGGGCAGGTCTAGGTTAGGGCTGGGCTGAGGCCGGGGCTGGGGCTGGGACTGGGGCTGGGCTGGGGCAGGGCAGGGGCTGGGCTTGGGATGGGGCTGGGGACAGGCCTGGGGCTAGAGCTGGGGCAGGGCTGGGGCAGGGCTGGGGCTGCGTTCGGTGCAGAGCTGGGGCTGGGGCAGGGCGGGGTCTGGGTCAGGGCTGGGCTAGGGCTGAACTGGGGCAGGGCTGGGGCTGGGGCTGGGCTGGGGGCAGGGATGGGGCTGGGGCTGGGGCTTGGGCTGATGAAGGGCTGGACCTGGGCTGGGGTGAGGCGGAAGTGGGGCTTGGGCTGGGTCCAGGGCAGGGGCTGGGCTGGGGATGGGGCTGGGCTGGGGATGGGCCTAGGCTGGGGCAGGGCTGGGGCTGGGCTAGGGCTGGGCTGCGACTAGGACTGGGCTGGGGCAGGGACTGGGGCAGGGCTAGGGCTGGGGCTGCAGCTGGGGCCGGGCTAGGGCTGGGCTGGAGGCAAGGATGGGGCTGGGGCTGTGGCTGGGCCAGTGCTTGCGCTGGGCAGGGACCGGGGCTGGGCTGGGGTAGGACTGGCACAGGGCTGGGGCTGTGGCTGGGTCTGGGGTGGAGACTGGGGCAGGGCTAGGCCTGGGGCTGGGCTGGGGCCAAGGTTGGGGCTGGGGCTGGGCTGGTTGCAGGGTGGGGCTGGGGCTGGGGCTGCGGACAGGGCTGAGGCTAGGGCTGGGGCTGGGGCTAGGGACAGGGCTGGGGCCAGGCTGGGTCTGGGGCTGGGCTGAGGGCAGGGTTGGGCTGAGGGCAGGGCTGGGGCTGGGGGCTGGGATGGGGCAGGACTGGGACTGCGGCAGGGGCACGGGCCGAGGCTGGGGACAGGGCTAGGGCTGGAGCTAGGGCAGGGCTGGGGCCAGGCTGGGGCTGGGGCTGGGCTGAGGGCAAGGTTGGGCCGAGGGCAGGGCTGGGGCTGGGGGCTGGGATGGGGCAGGACTGGGACTGCGGCAGGGGCACGGGCCGAGGCTGGGGACAGGGCTAGGGCTGGAGCTAGGGCAGGGCTGGGGCCAGGCTGGGGCTGGGTTCGGCTCAGGGGTGGGGCTTGGTCCAGGGCTGGGGCTGGGCTGAGGGCACGGCTGGGCTAGGCCTGGGACTGGGGCAGGGCTGGGCTAAGGCTGGGCTGGTGCCGGGGATGGGGCCGGGGGTGGGGCTGGGGCTGGGTCCAGGGCTGGGGCAGGGCTGTGGCTGGGGTTGGGCTGGGGCTGGGCTGGGGCTTGGGTTGGGCATGGGCAGGGCTGGAGCTGGGGTTGGGCTGGGGCTGGGGCTGGGGCTGGGCTGGGGCTGGGGCTGGGTCCAGGGCTGGGGCTGGGCTGTGGCTGGAGCTGGGCTGGGGCTGAGGGTGGGGCTGGGCTGGGGGCTGGAGCTGGGTCCTGGGCAGGGGGCTGGGGCTGGGGCAGGGGCTGGGGCAGGGCTGTGGCTCGAGCTGGGCTGGGGCCGGGGATGGGGCCGTGAGTGGGGCTGGGCTGGGGCCGGGGCTGGGGCCGGGGTTGGGGCTGGGGCTGGGGCTGTGGTTGGGGCGGGGACTGGGAGAGGGCTGGGGCTGGGGTGGGTCCAGGGCTGGGGCTGGGCGGTGGCTGGGGGCTGGGCTGGGGCAGGGCTGGGGCTGGGGCTGGGCTGGGGGCAGAGATGGGGATAGGGGCTGGGCTGGGCTGGGGGAACGGATGGGGCTGGGGCTGGGTCTGGGGCTTGGGCTGGGGCAGGGCTGGGCCTGGGCTGGGGATGAGGCTGGGGTGGGGCCGGGGCTGGGTCCAGGGCAGGGCATGGGCTGGGGCTGGGGCTAGGCTGGGGCAGGGCTGGGGCTGGGGCTGGGTCCAGGGTGGGGCTGGGCTGGGGCTGGGGCTAGGCTGGGGCAGGCCTGGCGCTGGGGCTGGGTCCAGGGTGGGGCTGGGGCTGGGCGGTGGCTGGGGCTGGGCTGGGGCTGGGGACTGGGTCCAGGGCAGGGGCTGGACTGGGGCTGGGGCTAGAGCTGGGGCAGGGCTGGGTCTGGGCAATGACTGGGGCTGGGTCCAGGGTGGGGCTGGGCTGTGGCTGGAGCTGGGCTGGGGCTGTGAATGGGGCTGGGGCTGGGCTGGGGCTGGGCTGGGGCAGGGCTGGGGCTGGGGTGGGGCTTGGGCTGGGGCTGGGTCCAGGGCTGGGGCTGGGCTGGGGCTGGGGCTGGGCCGAGGCTGTGAATGGGGCTGGGGCTGGGCTGGGGCTGGGCTGGGGCTGTGAATGGGGCTGGGGCTGGGCTGGGGCTGGGCTGGGGCTGGGCTGGGGGCAGGGCTTTGGCTGGGGCTGGAGCTGGGCTGGGGACAGGGCTGGGGCTGGGGCTGGGGCTGAGGGCAGGGGCTTTGGCTGGGGCTGGGTCCCGGGCTGGGGCTGGGCGGTGGTTGGGGCTGGGCTGGGGGCAGGGATTTGGCTGGGGCTGGGGCTGGGGCTGGGGCTTGGGCTGGGGATGAGGCTGGGGGTGGGGCTGGGGGCTGGGCTGGGGATGAGGCTGGGGTGGGGCTGGGGCTGGGTCCAGGGCAGGGTTGGGGCTGGGGCTGGGCTGGGGCAGGGCTGGGGCTGGGCTGTGGCTGGGGCTGGGTCCAGGCTGGGGTCTGGGGCTGGGCTGGGGGCAGGGCTGGGGCTGGGCGGTGGCTGGGACTGGGTCCAGGGCTGGGGCCAGGCTGGAGCTGGGGCTGGGCTGAGGGCAGGGCTGGGGCTGGGGGCTGGGCTGGGGCTGGGGTTGGGCTGGGGCTGGGGCTGGGTCCGGGTCCAGGGCTGTGGCAGGGCTGGGGCTGGGCGTGGGCTGGGGCTGGGCTAGGGCTTGGCTGGGGCCGGGGCTGCGACTGGGGCTGGGGCTGGGGCTGGGCTGGGGGCAGGGCTGGGGCAGGCCGGTGGCTGGGACTGGGTCCAGGGCAGGGGCTGGACTGGGGCTGGGGCTTGGCTGGGGCAGGGGCTGGGGCCAGGTGTGGGACTGGGGCTGCGGCTGGGGCGGGGACTGGGACAGGGCTGGGGCTGGGTCCAGGGCTGGGGTTGGTCGGTGGCTGGGGCTGGGCTGTGGCAGGGCTGGGGACAGGGCTGGGGCCAGGCTTGGTCTGGGGCTGGGCTGAGGACAGGGCTGGGGCTGGGGGCTGGGGTGGGGCAGGACTGGGACTGGGGCAGGGGCACGGGCCGAGGCTTGGGGACAGGGCTAGGGCTGGAGCTAGGGCAGGGCTGGGGCCAGGCTGGGGCTGGGTTCGGCTCAGGGCTGGGGCTTGGTCCATGGGCTGGGGCTGGGCTGAGGGCACAGCTGGGCTAGGCCTGGGGCTGGGGCAGGTCTAGGTTAGGGGCTGGGCTGAGGCCGGGGCTGGGGCTGGGACTGGGGCTGGGGCTGGGGCAGGGCAGGGGCTGGGCTCGGGATGGGGCTGGGGACAGGGCTGGGGCTGGGCTGGGGACAGGGCTGGGGCTGGGCTGAGGGTGGGGCAGGGGCCAGGGCAGTTTCAGGGCTGGGGACTGGGCTGGGGCTGGGGCTGGGCTGAGGGCAGGGCTGGGGCAGGGCTGGGGATGGGGGCTGGGATGGGGCAGGACTGGGGCTGGGGCTGGAACCAAGGCTTGGGCAGGGCTGGGGCTGGGGACAGGTCTGGGGCCAGGCTGGGTCTGGGGCTGGGCTGAGGCAGGGCTGGGGCTGGGGGCTAGGGTGGGGCAGGACTGGGACTGGGGCAGGGGCACGGGCCGAGGCTGGGGACAGGGCTAGGGCTGGAGCTAGGGCAGGGCTGGGGCCAGGCTGGGGCTGGGTTCGGCTCAGGGCTGGGGCTTGGTCCAGGGCTGGGGCTGGGCTGAGGGCACAGCTGGGCTAGGCCTGGGGCTGGGGCAGGTCTAGGTTAGGGCTGGGCTGAGGCCGGGGCTGGGGCTGGGACTGGGGCTGGGCTGGGGCAGGGCAGGGGGCTGGGCTTGGGATGGGGCTGGGGACAGGGCTGGGGCTAGAGCTGGGGCAGGGCTGGGGCAGGGCTGGGGCTGCGTTCGGTGCAGAGCTGGGGCTGGGGCAGGGCGGGGTCTGGGGCAGGGCTGGGCTAGGGCTGAACTGGGGCAGGGCTGGGGCTGGGGCTGGGGCTGGGGGCAGGGATGGGGCTGGGGGCTGGGGCTTGGGCTGATGAAGGGCTGGACCTGGGCTGGGGTGAGGCGGAAGTGGGGCTTGGGCTGGGTCCAGGGGCAGGGGCTGGGCTGGGGATGGGGCTGGGGCTGGGGATGGGCCTAGGCTGGGGCAGGGCTGGGGGCTGGGCTAGGGCTGGGCTTGCGACTAGGACTGGGCTGGGGCAGGGGACTGGGGGCAGGGCTAGGGCTGGGGGCTGCAGCTGGGGCCGGGCTAGGGCTGGGCTGGAGGCAAGGATGGGGCTGGGGCTGTGGCTGGGCCAGTGCTTGCGCTGGGCAGGGACCGGGGCTGGGCTGGGGTAGGACTGGCACAGGGCTGGGTCTGTGCTGGGTCTGGGGTGGAGACTGGGGCAGGGCTAGGCCTGGGGCTGGGCTGGGGCCAAGGTGGGGCTGGGGCTGGGGCTGGTTGCAGGGTGGGGCTGGGGCTGGGGCTGCGGACAGGGCTGAGGCTAGGGCTGGGGCTGGGGCTAGGGACAGGGCTGGGGCCAGGCTGGGTCTGGGGCTGGGCTGAGGGCAGGGTTGGGCTGAGGGCAGGGCTGGGGCTTGGGGGCTGGGATGGGGCAGGACTGGGACTGCGGCAGGGGCACGGGCCGAGGCTGGGGGACAGGGCTAGGGCTGGAGCTAGGGCAGGGCTGGGGCCAGGCTGGGGCTGGGTTCAGCTCAGGGGTGGGGCTTGGTCCAGGCTGGGGCTGGGCTGAGGGCACGGCTGGGCTAGGCCTGGGACTGGGGCAGGGCTGGGCTAAGGCTGGGCTGGTGCCGGGGGATGGGGCCGGGGGGTGGGCTGGGGCTGGGTCCAGGGCTGGGGCAGGGCTGTGGCTGGGGTTGGGCTGGGGCTGGGCTGGGGCTTGGGTTGGGCATGGGCAGGGCTGGAGCTGGGGGTTGGGCTGGGGCTGGGGGCTGGGGCTGGGCTGGGGCTGGGGCTGGGTCCAGGGCTGGGGCTGGGCTGTGGCTGGAGCTGGGCTGGGGCTGAGGGTGGGGCTGGGGCTGGGGCTGGAGCTGGGTCCTGGGCAGGGGCTGGGGCTGGGGCAGGGCTGTGGCTCGAGCTGGGCTTGGGGCCGGGGATGGGGCCGTGAGTGGGGCTGGGGCTGGGGCCGGGGCTGGGGCCGGGGTTGGGGCTGGGGCTGGGGCTGTGGTTGGGGCGGGGACTGGGGAGAGGGCTGGGGCTGGGGTGGGTCCAGGGCTGGGGCTGGGCGGTGGCTGGGGCTGGGCTGGGGCAGGGCTGGGGCTGGGCTGTGGCTGGGGCTGGGTCCAGGCTGGGTCTGAGGCTGGGCTGGGGGGCAGGGCTGGGGCTGGGGTTGGGCTGGGGCTGGGGCTGGGCTGAGGGCAGGGCGGGGCAGGGCTGGGGCTGGGGCTGGGCTGGGGGCAGGGCTGGGGCAGGCCGGTGGCTGGGACTGGGTCCAGGGCAGGGGCTGGACTGGGGCTGGGGCTTGGCTGGGGCAGGGGCTGGGGCCAGGTGTGGGACTGGGGCTGGGGCTGGGGCGGGGACTGGGACAGGGCTGGGGCTGGGGTGGGGCTGAGGGCAGGGTTGGGCTGAGGGCAGGGCTGGGGCTGGGTGCTGGGATGGGGCAGGACTGGGACTGGGGCAGGGGCACGGGCCGAGGCTGGGGACAGGGCTAGGGCTGGAGCTAGGGCAGGGCTGGGGCCAGGCTGGGGCTGGGTTCGGCTCAGGGGTGGGGCTTGGTCCAGGGCTGGGGCTGGGCTGAGGGCACGGCTGGGCTAGGCCTGGGACTGGGGCAGGGCTGGGCTAAGGCTGGGCTGGTGCCGGGGGATGGGGCCGGGGGTGGGGCTGGGGCTGGGTCCAGGGCTGGGGCAGGGCTGTGGCTGGGGTTGGGCTGGGGCTGGGCTGGGGCTTGGGTTGGGCATGGGCAGGGCTGGAGCTGGGGTTGGGCTGGGGCTGGGGCTGGGGCTGGGCTGGGGCTGGGGCTGGGTCCAGGGCTGGGGCTGGGCTGTGGCTGGAGCTGGGCTGGGGCTGAGGGTGGGGCTGGGGCTGGGGCTGGAGCTGGGTCCTGGGCAGGGGCTGGGGCTGGGGCAGGGCTGTGGCTCGAGCTGGGCTGGGGGCCGGGGATGGGGCCGTGAGTGGGGCTGGGCTGGGGCCGGGGCTGGGGCCGGGGCTGGGGCCGGGGTTGGGGCTGGGGCTGGGGCTGTGGTTGGGGCGGGGACTGGGAGAGGGCTGGGGCTGGGGTGGGTCCAGGGCTGGGGCTGGGCGGTGGCTGGGGCTGGGCTGGGGCAGGGATTTGGCTGGGGCTGGGGCTGGGCTGGGGGGCAGGGCTGGGGCTGGGGCTGGGGCTTGGGCTGGGGCAGGTCTGGGCCTGGGCTGGGGATGAGGCTGGGGTGGGGCTGGGGCTGGGTCCAGGGCAGGGTTGGGGCTGGGGCTGGGCTGGGGCAGGGCTGGGGCTGGGCTGTGGCTGGGGCTGGGTCCAGGCTGGGTCTGAGGCTGGGCTGGGGGCAGGGCTGGGGCTGGGCGGTGGCTGGGACTGGGTCCGGGGCTGGGGCCAGGCTGGGGCTGGGGCTGGGCTGAGGGCAGGGCTGGGGCTGGGGGCTGGGCTGGGGCTGGGGTTGGGCTGGGGCTGGGGCTGGGTCCAGGGGTTGTGGCAGGGCTGGGGCTGGGGGTGGGCTGGGGCTGGGCTAGGGCTTGGCTGGGGGCCGGGGCTGCGACTGGGGCTGGGGCTGGGCTGGGGGCAGGGCTGGGGCAGGCCGGTGGCTGGGACTGGGTCCAGGGCAGGGGCTGGACTGGGGCTGGGGCTTGGCTGGGGCAGGGGCTGGGGCCAGGTGTGGGACTGGGGCTGGGGCTGGGGCGGGGACTGGGACAGGGCTGGGGCTGGGTCCAGGGCTGGGGTTGGTCGGTGGCTGGGGCTGGGCTGTGGCAGGGGCTGGGGACAGGTCTGGGGCCAGGCTTGGTCTGGGGCTGGGCTGAGGGCAGGGCTGGGGCTGGGGGCTAGGGTGGGGCAGGACTGGGACTGGGGCAGGGGCACGGGCCGAGGCTGGGGACAGGGCTAGGGCTGGAGCTAGGGCAGGGCTGGGGCCAGGCTGGGGCTGGGTTCGGCTCAGGGCTGGGGCTTGGTCCAGGGCTGGGGCTGGGCTGAGGGCACAGCTGGGCTAGGCCTGGGGCTGGGGCAGGTCTAGGTTAGGGCTGGGCTGAGGCCGGGGCTGGGGCTGGGACTGGGGCTGGGCTGGGGCAGGGCAGGGGCTGGGCTTGGGATGGGGCTGGGGGACAGGGCTGGGGCTGGGCTGGGGACAGGGCTGGGGCTGGGCTGAGGGTGGGGCTGGGGCCAGGGCAGTTTCAGGGCTGGGACTGGGCTGGGGCTGGGGCTGGGCTGAGGGCAGGGCTGGGGCAGGGCTGGGGATGGGGGCTGGGATGGGGCAGGACTGGGGCTGGGGCTGGAACCAAGGCTTGGGCAGGGCTGGGGCTGGAGGCTGGGGCCGAGGCTGGGCTGGGGCTGGGCTGGGGCTAGGGCTGTGGCTGGGGCTAGGGACAGGGCTGGGGCCAGGCTGGGTCTGGGGCTGGGCTGAGGGCAGGGTTGGGCTGAGGGCAGGGCTGGGGCTGGGGGCTGGGATGGGGCAGGACTGGGACTGTGGCAGGGGCACGGGCCGAGGCTGGGGACAGGGCTAGGGCTGGAGCTAGGGCAGGGCTGGGGCCAGGCTGGGGCTGGGTTCGGCTCAGGGGTGGGGCTTGGTCCAGGGCTGGGGCTGGGCTGAGGGCACGGCTGGGCTAGGCCTGGGACTGGGGCAGGGCTGGGCTAAGGCTGGGCTGGTGCCGGGGATGGGGCCGGGGGGTGGGGCTGGGGCTGGGTCCAGGGCTGGGGCAGGGCTGTGGCTGGGGTTGGGCTGGGGCTGGGCTGGGGCTTGGGTTGGGCATGGGCAGGGCTGGAGCTGGGGTTGGGCTGGGGCTGGGGCTGGGGCTGGGCTGGGGCTGGGGCTGGGTCCAGGGCTGGGGCTGGGCTGTGGCTGGAGCTGGGCTGGGGCTGGGGCTGGAGCTGGGTCCTGGGCAGGGGCTGGGGCTGGGGCAGGGCTGTGGCTCGAGCTGGGCTGGGGCCGGGGATGGGGCCGTGAGTGGGGGCTGGGCTGGGGCCGGGGCTGGGGCCGGGGGTTGGGGCTGGGGCTGGGGCTGTGGTTGGGGCGGGGACTGGGAGAGGGCTGGGGCTGGGGTGGGTCCAGGGCTGGGGCTGGGCGGTGGCTGGGGCTGGGCTGGGGCAGGGCTGGGGCTGGGGCTGGGCTGGGGGCAGAGATGGGGATGGGGCTGGGCTGGGCTGGGGGAACGGATGGGGCTGGGGCTGGGGCTGGGTCTGGGGCTAGGCTGGGGCAGGGCTGGGCCTGGGCTGGGGATGAGGCTGGGGTGGGGCCAGGGCTGGGTCCAGGGCAGGGCATGGGCTGGGGCTGGGGCTAGGCTGGGGCAGGGCTGGGGCTGGGGCTGGGTCCAGGGTGGGGCTGGGCTGGGGCTGGGGCTAGGCTGGGGCAGGCCTGGGGCTGGGGCTGGGTCCAGGGTGGGGTTGGGGCTGGGCTGGGGGCAGGGCTGGGGCTGGGCGGTGGCTGGGGCTGGGCTGGGGCTGGGACTGGGTCCAGGGCAGGGGCTGGACTGGGGCTGGGGCTAGAGCTGGGGCAGGGCTGGGTCTGGGCAATGACTGGGGCTGGGTCCAGGGTGGGGCTGGGCTGTGGCTGGAGCTGGGCTGGGGCTGTGAATGGGGCTGGGGGCTGGGCTGGGGCTGGGCTGGGGCAGGGCTGGGGCTGGGGTGGGGCTGGGCTGGGGCTGGGTCCAGGGCTGGGGGCTGGGCTGGGGCTGGGGCTGGGACTGGGTAAAGGGCTGGGACTGGGCTGGGGCTGGGGCTGGGCTAGGGGCAGGGATGGGTATGGGGATGGGGCTGGGCTGGGCTGGGGCTGGGCTGGGGCTGGGTCCAGGGCTGTGAGTGGGCTGTGACTGGAGCTGGGCTGCGCTGAGGGTGGGGGCTGGGGCCGGGGCTGCGACTGGGGCTGGGTCCAGGGCTGGGGCTGGGCTGTGGCTGGGTCCAGGGCAGGGGCTGGGTCCAGGGCAGGGACTGGGCTGGGGCTGGGGCTGGGCCGGGGCAGGGCTGGGGCTGGGGCAGGGCTGTGGCTGGGGATGAGTCTGGGGTGGGGCTGCGGCTGGGCCCAGGGCAGGGGTTGGGTCTGGGGCTGGGGCAGAACTGGGGCCGGGCTGGGGGCTGGACTGGGGCTGGTGCTAGGCTGGGGCAGGACTGCGGCCGGGCTGGGGCTGGGGCTGGGCTGAGGGCAGGGCTGGGGCAGGGCTGGGGATGGGGCTGGGCTGGGGGGCAGGGCTGGGGCAGGGCTGGGCTGGGGCTGGGCTGGGGCTTGGGTTGGGCATGGGCAGGGCTGGAGCTGGGGTTGGGCTGGGGCTGGGGCCTGGGCTGGGCTGGGGCTGGGTCCAGGGCTGGGGCTGGGCTGTGGCTGGAGCTGGGCTGGGGCCTGAGGGTGGGGCTGGGACTGGCTCCAGGGCAGGGGCTGGACTGGGGCTGGGGCTAGAGCTGGGGCAGGGCTGGGTCTGGGCAATGACTGGGGCTGGGTCCAGGGTGGGGCTGGGCTGTGGCTGGAGCTGGGCTGGGGGCTGTGAATGGGGCTGGGGCTGGGCTGGGGCTGGGCTGGGGCAGGGCTGGGGCTGGGGTGGGGCTGGGCTGGGGCTGGGTCCAGGGCTGGGGCTGGGCTGGGGCTGGGGCTGGGCCGAGGCTGTGAATGGGGCTGGGGCTGGGCTGGGGCTGGGCTGGGGCTGTGAATGGGGCTGGGGCTGGGCTGGGGCTGGGCTGGGGCAGGGCTTTGGCTGGGGCTGGAGCTGGGCTGGGGACAGGGCTGGGGCTGGGGCTGCGGCTTGGGCTGGGGCAGGTCTGGGCCTGGGCTGGGGATGAGGCTGGGGGTGGGGCTGGGGCTGGGTCCAGGGCAGGGTTGGGGCTGGGGCTGGGCTGGGGCAGGGCTTTGGCTGGGGCTGGGGCTGGGCTGAGGGCAGGGCTTTGGCTGGGGCTGGGTCCCGGGCTGGGGCTGGGCGGTGGTTGGGGCTGGGCTGGGGCAGGGATTTGGCTGGGGCTGGGGCTGGGCTGGGGGCAGGGCTGGGGCTGGGGCTGGGGCTGGGCTGGGGGCAGGGCTGGGGCTGGGGGCTGCGGCTTGGGCTGGGGCAGGTCTGGGCCTGGGCTGGGGATGAGGCTGGGGTGGGGCTGGGGCTGGGTCCAGGGCAGGGTTGGGGCTGGGGCTGGGCTGGGGCAGGGCTGGGGCTGGGCTGTGGCTGGGGCTGGGTCCAGGCTGGGTCTGAGGCTGGGCTGGGGTCAGGGCTGGGGCTGGGCGGTGGCTGGGACTGGGTCCAGGGCTGGGGCCAGGCTGGGGCTGGGGCTGGGCTGAGGGCAGGGCGGGGCAGGGCTGGGGATGGGGCTGGGCTGGGGGCAGGGCTGGGGCAGGCCGGTGGCTGGGACTGGGTCCAGGGCAGGGGCTGGACTGGGGCTGGGGCTTGGCTGGGGCAGGGGCTGGGGCCAGGTGTGGGACTGGGGCTGGGGCTGGGGCTGGGTCCAGGGCTGGGGTTGGTCGATGACTGGGGCTGGTCTGTGGCAGGGCTGGGGACAGGTCTGGGGCCAGGCTGGGTCTGGGGCTGGGCTGAGGGCAGGGCTGGGGCTGGGGGCTAGGGTGGGGCAGGACTGGGACTGGGGCAGGGGCACGGGCCGAGGCTGGGGACAGGGCTAGGGCTGGAGCTAGGGCAGGGCTGGGGCCAGGCTGGGGCTGGGTTCGGCTCAGGGCTGGGGCTTGGTCCAGGGCTGGGGCTGGGCTGAGGGCACAGCTGGGCTAGGCCTGGGGCTGGGGCAGGTCTAGGTTAGGGCTGGGCTGAGGCCGGGGCTGGGGCTGGGACTGGGGCTGGGGACAGGGCTGGGGCTAGAGCTGGGGCAGGGCTGGGGCAGGGCTGGGGCTGCGTTCGGTGCAGAGCTGGGGCTGGGGCAGGGCGGGGGTCTGGGGCAGGGCTGGGCTAGGGCTGAACTGGGGCAGGGCTGGGGCTGGTGCTGGGCTGGGGGCAGGGCTGGGGCTGGGGCTGGGGCTTGGGCTGATGAAGGGCTGGACCTGGGCTGGGGTGAGGCGGAAGTGGGGCTTGGGCTGGGTCCAGGGCAGGGGCTGGGCTGGGGATGGGGCTGGGCTGGGGATGGGCCTAGGCTGGGGCAGGGCTGGGGCTGGGCTAGGGCTGGGCTGCGACTAGGACTGGGCTGGGGCAGGGACTGGGGCAGGGCTAGGGCTGGGGCTGCAGCTGGGGCCGGGCTAGGGCTGGGCTGGGGCTGGTGCTAGGCTGGGGCAGGACTGCGGCCGGGCTGGGGCTGGGGCTGGGCTGAGGGCAGGGCTGGGGCAGGGCTGGGGATGGGGCTGGGCTGGGGGCAGGGCTGGGGCAGGGCTGGGCTGGGGCTGGGCTGGGGCTTGGGTTGGGCATGGGCAGGGCTGGAGCTGGGGTTGGGCTGGGGCTGGGGCTGGGGCTGGGCTGGGGCTGGGTCCAGGGCTGGGGCTGGGCTGTGGCTGGAGCTGGGCTGGGGCTGAGGGTGGGGCTGGGACTGGCTCCAGGGCAGGGGCTGGACTGGGGCTGGGGCTAGAGCTGGGGCAGGGCTGGGTCTGGGCAATGACTGGGGCTGGGTCCAGGGTGGGGCTGGGCTGTGGCTGGAGCTGGGCTGGGGCTGTGAATGGGGCTGGGGCTGGGCTGGGGCTGGGCTGGGGCAGGGCTGGGGCTGGGGTGGGGCTGGGCTGGGGCTGGGTCCAGGGCTGGGGCTGGGCTGGGGCTGGGGCTGGGCCGAGGCTGTGAATGGGGCTGGGGCTGGGCTGGGGCTGGGCTGGGGCTGTGAATGGGGCTGGGGCTGGGCTGGGGCTGGGCTGGGGCAGGGCTTTGGCTGGGGCTGGAGCTGGGCTGGGGACAGGGCTGGGGCTGGGGCTGCGGCTTGGGCTGGGGCAGGTCTGGGCCTGGGCTGGGGATGAGGCTGGGCTGGGGCTGGGGCTGGGTCCAGGGCAGGGTTGGGGCTGGGGCTGGGCTGGGGCAGGGCTTTGGCTGGGGCTGGGGCTGGGCTGAGGGCAGGGCTTTGGCTGGGGCTGGGTCCCGGTCTGGGGCTGGGCGGTGGTTGGGGCTGGGCTGGGGCAGGGATTTGGCTGGGGCTGGGGCTGGGCTGGGGGCAGGGCTGGGGCTGGGGCTGGGGCTGGGCTGGGGGCAGGGCTGGGGCTGGGGCTGCGGCTTGGGCTGGGGGCAGGTCTGGGCCTGGGCTGGGGATGAGGCTGGGGTGGGGCTGGGGCTGGGTCCAGGGCAGGGTTGGGGCTGGGGCTGGGCTGGGGCAGGGCTGGGGCTGGGCTGTGGCTGGGGCTGGGTCCAGGCTGGGTCTGAGGCTGGGCTGGGGTCAGGGCTGGGGCTGGGCGGTGGCTGGGACTGGGTCCAGGGCTGGGGCCAGGCTGGGGCTGGGGCTGGGCTGAGGGCAGGGCGGGGCAGGGCTGGGGATGGGGCTGGGCTGGGGGCAGGGCTGGGGCAGGCCGGTGGCTGGGACTGGGTCCAGGGCAGGGGCTGGACTGGGGCTGGGGCTTGGCTGGGGCAGGGGCTGGGGCCAGGTGTGGGACTGGGGCTGGGGCTGGGGCTGGGTCCAGGGCTGGGGTTGGTCGATGACTGGGGCTGGTCTGTGGCAGGGCTGGGGACAGGTCTGGGGCCAGGCTGGGTCTGGGGCTGGGCTGAGGGCAGGGCTGGGGCTGGGGGCTAGGGTGGGGCAGGACTGGGACTGGGGCAGGGGCACGGGCCGAGGCTGGGGACAGGGCTAGGGCTGGAGCTAGGGCAGGGCTGGGGCCAGGCTGGGGCTGGGTTCGGCTCAGGGCTGGGGCTTGGTCCAGGGCTGGGGCTGGGCTGAGGGCACAGCTGGGCTAGGCCTGGGGCTGGGGCAGGTCTAGGTTAGGGCTGGGCTGAGGCCGGGGCTGGGGCTGGGACTGGGGCTGGGGACAGGGCTGGGGCTAGAGCTGGGGCAGGGCTGGGGCAGGGCTGGGGCTGCGTTCGGTGCAGAGCTGGGGCTGGGGCAGGGCGGGGGTCTGGGGCAGGGCTGGGCTAGGGCTGAACTGGGGCAGGGCTGGGGCTGGGGCTGGGCTGGGGGCAGGGATGGGGCTGGGGCTGGGGCTTGGGCTGATGAAGGGCTGGACCTGGGCTGGGGTGAGGCGGAAGTGGGGCTTGGGCTGGGTCCAGGGCAGGGGCTGGGCTGGGGATGGGGCTGGGCTGGGGATGGGCCTAGGCTGGGGCAGGGCTGGGGCTGGGCTAGGGCTGGGCTGCGACTAGGGACTGGGCTGGGGCAGGGACTGGGGCAGGGCTAGGGCTGGGGGCTGCAGCTGGGGCCGGGCTAGGGCTGGGCTGGAGGCAAGGATGGGGCTGGGGCTGTGGCTGGGCCAGTGCTTGCGCTGGGCAGGGACCGGGGCTGGGCTGGGGTAGGACTGGCACAGGGCTGGGGCTGTGGCTGGGTCTGGGGGTGGAGACTGGGGCAGGGCTAGGCCTGGGGCTGGGCTGGGGCCAAGGTTGGGGCTGGGGCTGGGCTGGTTGCAGGGTGGGGCTGGGGCTGGGGCTGCGGACAGGGCTGAGGCTAGGGCTGTGGCTGGGGCTAGGGACAGGGCTGGGGCCAGGCTGGGTCTGGGGCTGGGCTGAGGGCAGGGTTGGGCTGAGGGCAGGGGCTGGGGCTGGGGGCTGGGATGGGGCAGGGACTGGGACTGCGGGCAGGGGCACGGGCCGAGGCTGGGGGACAGGGCTAGGGCTGGAGCTAGGGCAGGGCTGGGGCCAGGCTGGGGCTGGGGTTCGGCTCAGGGGGTGGGGCTTGGTCCAGGGCTGGGGCTGGGGCTGAGGGCACGGCTGGGCTAGGCCTGGGACTGGGGCAGGGGCTGGGCTAAGGCTGGGCTGGTGCCGGGGATGGGGCCAGGGGGTGGGGCTGGGGCTGGGTCCAGGGCTGGGGCAGGGCTGTGGCTGGGGTTGGGCTGGGGCTGGGCTGGGGCTTGGGTTGGGCATGGGCAGGGCTGGAGCTGGGGTTGGGCTGGGGCTGGGGCTGGGGCTGGGCTGGGGCTGGGGCTGGGTCCAGGGCTGGGGCTGGGCTGTGGCTGGAGCTGGGCTGGGGCTGAGGGTGGGGGCTGGGGCTGGGGCTGGAGCTGGGTCCTGGGCAGGGGCTGGGGCTGGGGCAGGGCTGTGGCTCGAGCTGGGCTGGGGGCCGGGGATGGGGCCGTGAGTGGGGCTGGGCTGGGGCCGGGGCTGGGGCCGGGGTTGGGGCTGGGGCTGGGGCTGTGGTTGGGGCGGGGACTGGGAGAGGGCTGGGGCTGGGGTGGGTCCAGGGCTGGGGCTGGGCGGTAGCTGGGGCTGGGCTGGGGCAGGGCTGGGGCTGGGGCTGGGCTGGGGGCAGAGATGGGGATGGGGCTGGGCTGGGCTGGGGGAACGGATGGGGCTGGGTCTGGGTCTGGGGCTTGGGCTGGGGCAGGGCTGGGCCTGGGCTGGGGATGAGGCTGGGGTGGGGCCAGGGCTGGGTCCAGGGCAGGGCATGGGCTGGGGCTGGGGCTAGGCTGGGGCAGGGCTGGGGCTGGGGCTGGGTCCAGGGTGGGGCTGGGCTGGGGCTGGGGCTAGGCTGGGGCAGGCCTGGGGCTGGGGCTGGGTCCAGGGTGGGGCTGGGCTGGGGCTGGGGCTAGGCTGGGGCAGGCCTGGCGCTGGGGCTGGGTCCAGGGTGGGGCTGGGGCTGGGGCTGGGCTGAGGGCAGGGCTTTGGCTGGGGCTGGGTCCCGGGCTGGGGCTGGGCGGTGGTTGGGGCTGGGCTGGGGCAGGGATTTGGCTGGGGCTGGGGCTGGGGCTGGGGCTTGGGCTGGGGATGAGGCTGGGGTGGGGCTGGGGCTGGGCTGGGGATGAGGCTGGGGTGGGGCTGGGGCTGGGTCCAGGGCAGGGTTGGGGCTGGGGCTGGGCTGGGGCAGGGCTGGGGCTGGGCTGTGGCTGGGGCTGGGTCCATGCTGGGTCTGGGGCTGGGCTGGGGGCAGGGCTGGGGCTGGGCGGTGGCTGGGACTGGGTCCAGGGCTGGGGCCAGGCTGGAGCTGGGGCTGGGCTGAGGGCAGGGCTGGGGCTGGGGGCTGGGCTGGGGCTGGGGTTGGGCTGGGGCTGGGGCTGGGACCAGGGCTGTGGCAGGGCTGGGGCTGGGCTAGGGCTTGGCTGGGGCCGGGGCTGCGACTGGGGCTGGGGCTGGGCTGGGGGCAGGGCTGGGGCAGGCCGGTGGCTGGGACTGGGTCCAGGGCAGGGGCTGGACTGGGGCTGGGGCTTGGCTGGGGCAGGGGCTGGGGCCAG
Organism: Melanerpes formicivorus; assembly: GCF_026170545.1. Lineage (NCBI taxonomy): Eukaryota > Metazoa > Chordata > Aves > Piciformes > Picidae > Melanerpes > Melanerpes formicivorus. The sequence continues at coordinate 37,585 of NW_027143405.1, read as the reverse complement.
GTGTGGGACTGGGGCTGGGGCTGGGGCGGGGACTGGGACAGGGCTGGGGCTGGGGTGGGGCTGGGACTGGCTCCAGGGCAGGGGCTGGACTGGGGCTGGGGCTAGAGCTGGGGCAGGGCTGGGTCTGGGCAATGACTGGGGCTGGGTCCAGGGTGGGGCTGGGCTGTGGCTGGAGCTGGGCTGGGGGCTGTGAATGGGGCTGGGGCTGGGCTGGGGCTGGGCTGGGGCAGGGCTGGGGCTGGGGTGGGGCTGGGCTGGGGCTGGGTCCAGGGCTGGGGCTGGGCTGGGGCTGGGGCTGGGCCGAGGCTGTGAATGGGGCTGGGGCTGGGCTGGGGCTGGGCTGGGGCTGTGAATGGGGCTGGGGCTGGGCTGGGGCTGGGCTGGGGCAGGGCTTTGGCTGGGGCTGGAGCTGGGCTGGGGACAGGGCTGGGGCTGGGGCTGCGGCTTGGGCTGGGGCAGGTCTGGGCCTGGGCTGGGGATGAGGCTGGGCTGGGGCTGGGGCTGGGTCCAGGGCAGGGTTGGGGCTGGGGCTGGGCTGGGGCAGGGCTTTGGCTGGGGCTGGGGCTGGGCTGAGGGCAGGGCTTTGGCTGGGGCTGGGTCCCGGTCTGGGGGCTGGGCGGTGGTTGGGGCTGGGCTGGGGCAGGGATTTGGCTGGGGCTGGGGCTGGGCTGGGGGCAGGGCTGGGGCTGGGGCTGGGGCTGGGCTGGGGGCAGGGCTGGGGCTGGGGCTGAGGTCAGGCCTAGGACTGCGGCTGGGGCAGGGCTGGGGCTAGGCTGGGGGCAGGGCCTGGGGCTGGGCTGTGGCTGGGGCTCGGGACAGGGCTGGGGCTGGGCAGGGCGGGGGCTTGGGCAGGGGCTAGGTTGGGGCTGGGCTGAGGCCGGGGCTGGGCCCGGGCCTGGGGCTGGGCTGAGGGCAGGGCTGGGGCTGGGGCTGGGGCTGGGGCTGGGATGGGGCAGGGCTGGGGCTGGGCAGGGGATGAGGCTGGGGTGGGGCTGGGGCTGGGTCCAGGGCAGGGCTGGGGCTGAAGCTGGGCTGGGGCCGAGGGTGGGGCTGGGGCAGGGCTGGGGCTGGGGCTGGAACCAAGGCTTAGGCAGGGCTGGGGCTGGGGCTGGGGCTGGGGCTGGGGCTGGGTCCAGGGCTGTGGCTGGGCTGTGGCTGGAGCTGGGCTGGGGCTGAGGGTGGCGCTGGGGCTGGGCTAGGGCTGGGCTGGGGCCGGGGATGGGGCCGTGAGTGGGGCTGGCTGGGGCTGGGGGCTGGGGCTGGGTCCAGGGCGCTCTAGCTGGAGCTGGGCTGGGGCTGAGGGGTGGGGCTGGGGGCTGGGCTAGGGCTGGGCTGGGGGCCGGGGATGGGGCCGTGAGTGGGGCTGGCTGGGGCTGGGGCTGGGGCTGGGCCAGGGCAGGGGCTTGGCTGGGGCTGGGGCTAGGCTGGGGCACGGCTGGGGCAGGGCTGTGGCTGGGGCTGGGTCCAGGGTGGGGCTGGGGCTGGGCTGGGGGCAGGGCTGGGGCTGGGCGGTGGCTGGGGCTGGGCTGGGGCTGGGCTGTGGCTGGGACTGGGTCCAGGGCAGGGGCTGGACTGGGGCTGGGGCTAGGCTGGGGCAGGGTTGGGGCTGGGCTGGGGCTGGGACTGGGTCCAGGGCTGTGGCAATGCTGTGGCTGGAGCTGGGCTGGGGCTGAGGGGTGGGGCTGGGGCTGGGCTAAGGCTGGGCTGGGGCCGGGGGATGGGGCCGTGAGTGGGGCTGGCTGGGGCTGGGGCTGGGCCGGGGCAGGGGCTTGGCTGGGGGCTGGTGCTAGGCTGGGGCAGGACTGGGGCCGGGCTGGGGCTGGGGCTGGACTGAGGACAGGGCTGGGGATGGGGCTGGGCTGGGGCAGGGCTGGGGCTGGCTGGGGACGAGGCTGGGGTGGGGCTGGGGCTGGGTCCAGGGCTGGGGCTGGGCTGGGGTTGGGACTGGGGCAGGGCTTGGGCTGGGGCTGGGCTGTGGCTGGGTCCAGGGCTGTGGCAGTGCTCTAGCTGGAGCTGGGCTGGGGCGGAGGGTGGGGCTGGGGCTGGGCTAGGGCTGGGCTGGGGCCGGGGCTGCGAGTGGGGCTGGGTCCAGGGCTGGGGCTGGGCTGTGGGTAGGGCTGGGCTGGGGCAGGGCTGGGGCTGTGGCTGGGACTGGGCTGGGGCTGGGTCCAGGGCAGGGGCTGGGTGGGGCTGGGGCTGGGCTGGGGCAGGGCTGGGGCAGGGCATGGGCTGGGGCCAAGTGTGGGGCTGGGGCTGGGGCTGGGGCAAGGGCCGGGGCTGGGGGACAGGGCTGGGGGCAGAGCTGGGGCAGGGCTGGGGCAGGGCTGGGGCTGTGGCTGGGGCAGGGCTGGGGCTGGGTCCAGGTCAGGGGCTGGGCTGGGGCTGGGACAGGGTCCAGGGCAGGGGCTGGACTGGGGCTGGGGCTAGGCTGGGGCAGGGTTGGGGCTGGGCTGGGGCTGGGACTGGGTCCAGGGCAGGGGCTGGACTGGGGCTGGTGCTAGGCTGGGGCAGGACTGGGGCCGGGCTGGGGCTGGGGCTGGGCTGAGGGCAGGGCTGGGGCAGGGCTGGGGATGGGGCTGGGCTGGGGCTGGGTCCAGGGCTGTGGCTGGGCTGTGGCTGGAGCTGGGCTGGTGCTGAGGGTGGGGCTGGGGCTGGGCTGGGGGCCGAGGGGTGGGGCTTGGGCAGGGGCTGGGGCTGGGGCTGGAACCAAGGCTTAGGCAGGGCTGGGGCTGGGGCTGGGGCTGGGCAGGGGCTGGGGCTGGGCATGGACCGGGACTGGGCAGGGGGTAGGGCTGGGGCAGGGGCTGGGCTGGGGACGAGGGGTGGGGCAGGGCTGGGGGCTGGGCATGGACCGGGACTGGGCAGGGGTAGGGCCGGGGCTGGGGGCTGGGCTGGGGCTGGGGTTGGGCTGGGGCAGGGCTGGGGCTGGGGTTGGGCTGGGGCTGGGGCTGGGTCTGGGGCTGCAGCGGGGGGCTGCAACTGGGGCTGGGTCCAGGGCTGGGGCTGGGCTGGGGGCTGGGGCTAGGCTGGGGCACGGCTGGGGCAGGGCTGTGGCTGGGGCTGGGTCCAGGGTGGGGCTGGGGCTGGGCTGGGGGCAGGGCTGGGGCTGGGCGGTGGCTGGGACTGGGTCCAGGGCAGGGGGCTGGGGTTGGGCTGGGGGCAGGGCTGGGGGCTGGGGTTGGGCTGGGGCTGGGCTGTGGCTGGGGACTGGGTCCAGGGCAGGGGCTGGACTGGGGCTGGGGCTAGGCTGGGGCAGGGTTGGGGCTGGGCTGGGGCTGGGACTGGGGCTGGGTCCAGGGCTGGGGCTGGGCTGTGGCTGGGGCTGTGCTGGGGCTGGGTCCAGGGCAGGGGCTTGGCTGGGGCTGGGGCTAGGCTGGGGCACGGCTGGGGCAGGGCTGTGGCTGGGGCTGGGTCCAGGGTGGGGCTGGGGCTGGGCTGCAGGGCTGGGGCTGGGCGGTGGCTGGGGCTGGGCTGGGGCTGGGCTGTGGCTGGGACTGGGTCCAGGGCAGGGGCTGGACTGGGGCTGGGGCTAGGCTGGGGCAGGGTTGGGGCTGGGCTGGGGCTGGGACTGGGTCCAGGGCAGGGGCTGGACTGGGGCTGGTGCTAGGCTGGGGCAGGACTGGGGGCCGGGCTGGGGCTGGGGCTGGGCTGGGGCTGGGTCCAGGGCTGTGGCTGGGCTGTAGCTGGAGCTGGGCTGGGGCTGAGGGTGGGGCTGGGACTGGGCTAGGGCTGGGCTGGGGCCGGGGCTGCGAGTGGGGCTGGGTCCAGGGCTGGGGCTGGGCTGTGGGTAGGGCTGGGCTGGGGCAGGGCTGGGGCTGTGGCTGGGACTGGGCTGGGGCTGGGTCCAGGGCAGGGGCTGGGTGGGGGCTGGGGCTGGGGCTGGGGCTGGGCTGGGGCAGGGCTGGGGCAGGGGATGGGCTGGGGCCGAGTGTGGGTCTAGGGCTGGGGCTGGGGCAGGGGCCGGGGCTGGGGAGAGGGCTGGGGCCAGAGCTGGGGCAGGGCTGGGGAAGGGCTGGGGCTGTGGCTGGGGCAGGGCTGGGGCTGGGTCCAGGTCAGGGGCTGGGCTGGGGCTGGGACAGGGTCCAGGGCAGGGGCTGGACTGGGGCTGGGGCTAGGCTGGGGCAGGGTTGGGGCTGGGCTGGGGGCTGGGACTGGGTCCAGGGCAGGGGCTGGACTGGGGCTGGTGCTAGGCTGGGGCAGGACTGGGGCCGGGCTGGGGCTGGGGCTGGGCTGAGGGCAGGACTGGGGCCGGGCTGGGGCTGGGGCTGGGCTGAGGGCAGGGCTGGGGCAGGGCTGGGGATGGGGCTGGGCTGGGGCTGGGTCCAGGGCTGTGGCTGGGCTGTGGGCTGGAGCTGGGCTGGTGCTGAGGGTGGGGCTGGGGCTGGGCTGGGGCTGAGGGTGGGGGCTGGGACTGGGCTAGGGCTGGGCTGGGGCCGGGGCTGCGAGTGGGGCTGGGTCCAGGGCTGGGGCTGGGCTGTGGGTAGGGCTGGGCTGGGGCAGGGCTGGGGCTGTGGCTGGACTGGGCTGGGGCTGGGTCCAGGGCAGGGGCTGGGTGGGGCTGGGGCTGGGCTGGGGCAGGGCTGGGGCAGGGGATGGGCTGGGGCCGAGTGTGGGGCTGGGGCTGGGGCTGGGCTGGGGCCGAGTGTGGGTCTAGGGCTGGGGCTGGGGCAGGGGCCGGGGCAGGGGACAGGGCTGGGGCCAGAGCTGGGGCAGGGCTGGGGCAGGGCTGGGGCTGTGGCTGGGGCAGGGCTGGGGCTGTGCTGGGGCTGGGGTCCAGGGCTGGGGCTGGGCTGGGGCTGGGACTGGGGCAGGGCTAGGGCTGGGCTGGGGGCAAGGATGGGGTTTGGGCTGGGGTTGGGCCAGGGCTTGGGCTGGGCTGGGACCGGGGCTGGTCTGGGGTAGGGCTGGCACAGGGCTAGGCCTGGGGCTGGGCTGGGGCCGAGTCTGGGGCTGGGACTGGGGCCGGGGCAGGGGCAGGGCTGGGGCAGGGCTTGAATTGGGGCTGGGCTGGGGCCAAGGTTGGGGCTGGGGCTGGGCTGGTGGCGAGGGTGGGGCTGGGGCTGGGGCTGGGGCTGCGGACAGGGCTGGGGCTAGGGCTGAGGTCAGGCCTAGGGCTGCGGCTGGGGCAGGGCTGGGGCTAGGCTGGGGCAGGGGCCTGGGGCTGGGCTGTGGCTGGGGCTCGGGACAGGGCTGGGGCTGGGCAGGGCGGGGGCTGGGGCAGGGCTAGGTTGGGGCTGGGCTGAGGCCGGGGCTGGGGCCCGGGCCTGGGGCTGGGCTGAGGGCAGGGCTGGGGCAGGGGCAGGGGCTGGGGCTGGGCTGGGGCAGGGCTGGGGGCTGGGCAGGGGGATGAGGCTGGGGTGGGGCTGGGGCTGGGTCCAGGGCAGGGCTGGGGCTGAAGCTGGGCTGGGGCCGAGGGTGGGGCTGGGGCAGGGCTGGGGCTGGGGCTGGAACCAAGGCTTAGGCAGGGCTGGGGCTGGGGCTGGGCAGGGCTGGGGCTGGGCATGGACCGGGACTGGGCAGGGGTAGGGCTGGGGCAGGGGCTGGGCTGGGGGACGAGGGTGGGGCAGGGCTGGGGCTGGGCATGGACCGGGACTGGGCAGGGGTAGGGCCGGGGCTGGGGGCTGGGCTGGGGCTGGGGTTGGGCTGGGGCAGGGCTGGGGCTGGGGTTGGGCTGGGGGCAGAGATGGGGATGGGGCTGGGCTGGGGCTGGGTCCAGGGCTGGGGCTGGGCTGGGGCTGGGACTGGGGCAGGGCTAGGACTGGGCTGGGGGCAAGGATGGGGTTTGGGCTGGGTTTGGGCCAGGGCTTGGGCTGGTCTGGGGCCGGGGCTGCGACTGGGGCTGGGTCCAGGGCTGGGGCTGGGCTGTGGCTAGGGCTGGGCTGGGGCAGGGCTGGGGCTGTGGCTGGGGCTTGGCTGGGGCTGGGGCTGGGTCCAGGGCAGGGGCTGGGCTGGGGCTGGGGCTGGGCTGGGGCAGGGTTGGGGCTGGGCTGGGGCTGGGACTGGGTCCAGGGCAGGGGCTGGACTGGGGCTGGTGCTAGGCTGGGGCAGGACTGCGGCCGGGCTGGGGCTGGGGCTGGGCTGAGGGCAGGGCTGGGGCAGGGCTGGGGATGGGGCTGGGCTGGGGCTGGGTCCAGGGCTGGGGCTGGGCTGTGGCTGGAGCTGGGCTGGGGCTGAGGGTGGGGCTGGGACTGGGCTAGGGCTGGGCTGGGGCCGGGGCTGCGAGTGGGGCTGGGTCCAGGGCTGGGGCTGGGCTGTGGGTAGGGCTGGGCTGGGGCAGGGCTGGGGCTGTGGCTGGGACTGGGCTGGGGCTGGGTCCAGGGCAGGGGCTGGGTGGGGCTGGGGCTGGGCTGGGGCAGGGCTGGGGCAGGGCATGGGCTGGGGGCCGAGTGTGGGGCTGGGGCTGGGCTAGGGCTGGGCTGGGGCCGGGGATGGGTCTAGGGCTGGGGCAGGGGCCGGGGCTGGGGAGAGGGCTGGGGCCAGAGCTGGGGCAGGGCTGGGGCACGGCTGGGGCTGTGGCTGGGGCAGGGCTGGGGCTGGGTCCAGGTCAGGGGCTGGGCTGGGGCTGGGACTGGGTCCAGGGCAGGGGCTGGCCTGGGGCTGGGGCTAGGCTGGGGCAGGGCTGGGGCTGGGCTGGGGATGAGGCTGGGGTGGGGCTGGGGCTGGGTCCAGGGCTGGGGCTGGGCTGGGGTTGGGACTGGGGCAGGGCTTGGGCTGGGGCTGGGCTGTGGCTGGGTCCAGGGCTGTGGCAGTGCTCTAGCTGGAGCTGGGCTGGGGCTGAGGGTGGGGCTGGGGCTGGGCTAGGGCTGGGCTGGGGCCGGGGATGGGGCCGTGAGTGGGGCTGGCTGGGGCTGGGGCTGGGGCTGGGCCAGGGCAGGGGCTTGGCTGGGGCTGGGGCTAGGCTGGGGCACGGCTGGGGCAGGGCTGTGGCTGGGGCTGGGTCCAGGGTGGGGGCTGGGGCTGGGCTGGGGGCAGGGCTGTGGCTGGGACTGGGTCCAGGGCAGGGGCTGGACTGGGGCTGGGGCTAGGCTGGGGCAGGGTTGGGGCTGGGCTGGGGCTGGGACTGGGTCCAGGGCTGTGGCAGTGCTGTGGCTGGAGCTGGGCTGGGGCTGAGGGTGGGGCTGGGTCCAGGGCTGGGGCTGGGCTGTGGGTAGGGCTGGGCTGGGGCAGGGCTGGGGCTGTGGCTGGGACTGGGCTGGGGCTGGGTCCAGGGCAGGGGCTGGGTGGGGCTGGGGCTGGGCTGGGGCAGGGCTGGGGCAGGGCATGGGCTGGGGCCGAGTGTGGGGCTGGGGCTGGGGCTGGGGCAGGGGCCGGGGCTGGGGACAGGGCTGGGGCCAGAGCTGGGGCAGGGCTGGGGCAGGGCTGGGGCTGTGGCTGGGGCAGGGCTGGGGCTGGGTCCAGGTCAGGGGCTGGGCTGGGGCTGGGTCAGGGTCCAGGGCAGGGGCTGGACTGGGGCTGGTGCTAGGCTGGGGCAGGACTGGGGCCGGGCTGGGGCTGGGGCTGGGCTGAGGGCAGGGCTGGGGCAGGGCTGGGGATGGGGCTGGGCTGGGGCTGGGTCCAGGGCTGTGGCTGGGCTGTGGCTGGAGCTGGGCTGGTGCTGAGGGTGGGGCTGGGGCTGGGCTGGGGCTGGGGCTGGGCTGGGGCTGAGGGTGGGGCTGGGACTGGGCTAGGGCTGGGCTGGGGCCGGGGCTGCGAGTGGGGCTGGGTCCAGGGCTGGGGCTGGGCTGTGGGTAGGGCTGGGCTGGGGCAGGGCTGGGGCTGTGGCTGGGACTGGGCTGGGGCTGGGTCCAGGGCAGGGGCTGGGTGGGGCTGGGGCTGGGCTGGGGCAGGGCTGGGGCAGGGGATGGGCTGGGTCCGAGTGTGGGGCTGGGGCTGGGGCTGGGCTGGGGCCGAGTGTGGGGTCTAGGGCTGGGGCTGGGGCAGGGGCCGGGGCTGGGGACAGGGCTGGGGCCAGAGCTGGGGCAGGGCTGGGGCAGGGCTGGGGCTGTGGCTGGGGCAGGGCTGGGGCTGTGCTGGGGCTGGGTCCAGGGCTGGGGCTGGGCTGGGGCTGGGACTGGGGCAGGGCTAGGACTGGGCTGGGGGCAAGGATGGGGTTTGGGCTGGGTTTGGGCCAGGGCTTGGGCTGGGCTGGGACCGGGGCTGGTCTGGGGTAGGGCTGGCACAGGGCTAGGCCTGGGGCTGGGCTGGGGCCGAGTCTGGGGCTGGGACTGGGGCCGGGGCAGGGGCAGGGCTGGGGCAGGGCTTGAATTGGGGCTGGGCTGGGGCCAAGGTTGGGGCTGGGGCTGGGCTGGTGGCGAGGGTGGGGCTGGGGCTGGGACCGGGGCTGGTCTGGGGTAGGGCTGGCACAGGGCTAGGCCTGGGGCTGGCTGGGGCTGGGGCTGGGGCTGGGCCAGGGCAGGGGCTTGGCTGGGGCTGGGGCTAGGCTGGGGCACGGCTGGGGCAGGGCTGTGGCTGGGGCTGGGTCCAGGGTGGGGCTGGGGCTGGGCTGGGGGCAGGGCTGGGGCTGGGCGTTGCCTGGGGCTGGGGCTGGGGCTGGGCTGTGGCTGGGACTGGGTCCAGGGCAGGGGCTGGACTGGGGCTGGGGCTAGGCTGGGGCAGGGTTGGGGCTGGGCTGGGGCTGGGACTGGGTCCAGGGCTGTGGCAGTGCTGTGGCTGGAGCTGGGCTGGGGCTGAGGGTGGGGCTGGGGCTGGGCTAAGGCTGGGCTGGGGCCGGGGATGGGGCCGTGAGTGGGGCTGGCTGGGGCTGGGGCTGGGCCGGTGCAGGGGCTTGGCTGGGGCTGGGGCTAGGCTGGGGCACGGCTGGGGCAGGGCTGTGGCTGGGGCTGGGTCCAGGGTGGGGCTGGGGCTGGGCTGGGGGCAGGGCTGGGGCTGGGCGGTGGCTGGGGCTGGGCTGGGGCTGGGCTGTGGCTGGGACTGGGTCCAGGGCAGGGGCTGGACTGGGGCTGGTGCTAGGCTGGAGCAGGACTGGGGCCGGGCTGGGGCTGGGGCTGGACTGAGGGCAGGGCTGGGGCAGGGCTGGGGATGGGGCTGGGCTGTGGATGGGTCCAGGGCTGTGGCTGGGCTGTGGCTGGAGCTGGGCTGGTGCTGAGGGTGGGGCTGGGGCTGGGCTGGGGCTGGGGCTGGGCTAGTTCTGGGCTGGGGCCGGGGCTGCGAGTGGGGCTGGGTCCATGGCTGGGGCTGGGCTGTGGCTGGGGCTGTGCTGGGGCTGGGTCCAGGGCTGGGGCTGGGCAGGGCGGGGGCTGGGGCAGGGCTAGGTTGGGGCTGGGCTGAGGCCGGGGCTGGGCCCGGGCCTGGGGCTGGGCTGAGGGCAGGCCTGGGGCTGGGGCTGGGGCTGGGACGGGGCAGGGCTGGGGCTGGGCAGGGGATGAGGCTGGGGTGGGGCTGGGGCTGGGTCCAGGGCAGGGCTGGGGCTGGGGCTGGGCTGGGGGCCGAGGGTGGGGCTTGGGCAGGGGCAGGGCTGGGGCCAATGGTGGGGCTGGGGCTGGGGCTGGGGCTGAGGGCAGGGCTGGGCTAGGGCTGGGGCTGGGGCAGGGGCTGGGGCTGGGGACAGGGCTGGGGGCCGGGCAGGGGATGAGGCTGGGGTGGGGCTGGGGCTGGGTCCAGGGCAGGGCTGGGGCTGGGGCTGGGCTGGGGCCGAGGGTGGGGCTTGGGCAGGGCTGGGGCTGGGGCTGGAACCAAGGCTTAGGCAGGGCTGGGGCTGGGGCTGGGGCTGGGCAGGGCTGGGGCTGGGCATGGACCGGGACTGGGCAGGGGTAGAGCTGGGGCAGGGGCTGGGCTGGGGACGAGGGTGGGGCAGGGCTGGGGCTGGGCATGGACCGGGACTGGGCAGGGGTAGGGCCGGGGCTGGGGGCTGGGCTGGGGCTGGGGTTGGGCTGGGGCAGAACTGGGGCTGGGGTTGGGCTGGGGCTGGGGCTGGGGCTGCAGCCGGGGCTGTAACTGGGGCTGGGTCCAGGGCTGGGGCTGGGCTGTGGCTGGGGCTGTGCTGGGGCTGGGTCCAGGGCAGGGGCTTGGCTGGGGCTGCGGCTAGGCTGGGGCACGGCTGGGGCAGGGCTGTGGCTGGGGCTGGGTCCAGGGTGGGGCTGGGGCTGGGCTGGGTCCAGGGCTGGGGCTGGGCTGGGGCTGGGACTGGGGCAGGGCTAGGACTGGGCTGGGGGCAAGGATGGGGTTTGGGCTGGGGGTTGGGCCAGGGCTTGGGCTGGGCTGGGACCGGGGCTGGTCTGGGTGTAGGGCTGGCACAGGGCTAGGCCTGGGGCTGGGCTGGGGCCGAGTCTGGGGCTGGGACTGGGGGCCGGGGCAGGGGCAGGGCTGGGGCAGGGCTTGAATTGGGGCTGGGCTGGGGCCAAGGTTGGGGCTGGGGCTGGGCTGGTGGCGAGGGTGGGGCTGGGGCTGGGACCGGGGCTGGTCTGGGGTAGGGCTGGCACAGGGCTAGGCCTGGGGCTGGCTGGGGCTGGGGCTGGGGCTGGGCCAGGGCAGGGGCTTGGCTGGGGCTGGGGCTAGGCTGGGGCACGGCTGGGGCAGGGCTGTGGCTGGGGCTGGGTCCAGGGTGGGGCTGGGGCTGGGCTGGGGGCAGGGCTGGGGCTGGGGCGTTGCCTGGGGCTGGGCTGGGGCTGGGCTGTGGCTGGGACTGGGTCCAGGGCAGGGGCTGGACTGGGGCTGGGGCTAGGCTGGGGCAGGGTTGGGGCTGGGCTGGGGCTGGGACTGGGTCCAGGGCTGTGGCAGTGCTGTGGCTGGAGCTGGGCTGGGGGCTGAGGGTGGGGCTGGGGCTGGGCTAAGGCTGGGCTGGGGCCGGGGATGGGGCCGTGAGTGGGGCTGGCTGGGGCTGGGGCTGGGCTGGGACCGGGGCTGGGCTGGGGTAGGGCTGGCACAGGGCTAGGCCTGGGGCTGGGCTGGGGCCGAGTCTGGGGCTGGGACTGGGGCAGGGCTGGGGCAGGGCTGGGGCTGTGGCTGGGGCAGGGCTGGGGCTGTGCTGGGGCTGGGTCCAGGGCTGGGGCTGGGCTGTGGCTGGGACTGGGGCAGGGCTAGGACTGGGCTGGGGGCAAGGATGGGGTTTGGGCTGGGTTTGGGCCAGGGCTTGGGCTGGGCTGGGACCGGGGCTGGTCTGGGGTAGGGCTGGCACAGGGCTAGGCCTGGGGCTGGGCTGGGGCCGAGTCTGGGGCTGGGACTGGGGCTGGGGCAGGGGCAGGGCTGGGGGCAGGGCTTGAATTGGGGCTGGGCTGGGGCCAAGGTTGGGGCTGGGGCTGGGCTGGTGGCGAGGGTGGGGCTGGGGCTGGGACCGGGGCTGGTCTGGGGTAGGGCTGGCACAGGGCTAGGCCTGGGGCTGGCTGGGGCTGGGGCTGGGGCTGGGCCAGGGCAGGGGCTTGGCTGGGGCTGGGACTAGGCTGGGGCACGGCTGAGGCAGGGCTGTGGCTGTGGCTGGGTCCAGGGTGGGGCTGGGGCTGGGCTGGGGGCAGGGCTGGGGCTGGGCGTTGCCTGGGGCTGGGCTGGGGCTGGGCTGTGGCTGGGACTGTGTCCAGGGCAGGGGCTGGACTGGGGCTGGGGCTAGGCTGGGGCAGGGTTGGGGCTGGGCTGGGGCTGGGACTGGGTCCAGGGCTGTGGCAGTGCTGTGGCTGGAGCTGGGCTGGGGCTGAGGGTGGGGCTGGGGCTGGGCTAAGGCTGGGCTGGGGCCGGGGATGGGGCCGTGAGTGGGGCTGGCTGGGGCTGGGGCTGGGCCGGTGCAGGGGCTTGGCTGGGGCTGGGGCTAGGCTGGGGCACGGCTGGGGCAGGGCTGTGGCTGGGGCTGGGTCCAGGGTGGGGCTGGGGCTGGGCTGGGGGCAGGGCTGGGGCTGGGCGGTGGCTGGGGCTGGGCTGGGGCTGGGCTGTGGCTGGGACTGGGTCCAGGGCAGGGGCTGGACTGGGGCTGGTGCTAGGCTGGAGCAGGACTGGGGCCGGGCTGGGGCTGGGGCTGGACTGAGGGCAGGGCTGGGGCAGGGCTGGGGATGGGGCTGGGCTGTGGATGGGTCCAGGGCTGTGGCTGGGCTGTGGCTGGAGCTGGGCTGGTGCTGAGGGTGGGGCTGGGGCTGGGCTGGGGCTGGGGCTGGGCTAGTTCTGGGCTGGGGCCGGGGCTGCGAGTGGGGCTGGGTGCATGGCTGGGGCTGTGCTGTGGCTGGGGCTGTGCTGGGGCTGGGTCCAGGGCTGGGGCTGGGCAGGGCGGGGGCTGGGGCAGGGCTAGGTTGGGGCTGGGCTGAGGCCGGGGCTGGGCCCGGGCCTGGGGCTGGGCTGAGGGCAGGCCTGGGGCTGGGGCTGGGGCTGGGACGGGGCAGGGCTGGGGCTGGGCAGGGGATGAGGCTGGGGTGGGGCTGGGGCTGGGTCCAGGGCAGGGCTGGGGCTGAGGCTGGGCTGGGGCCGAGGGTGGGGCTTGGGCAGGGGCAGGGCTGGGGCCGAGGGTGGGGCTGGGGCTGGGGCTGGGGCTGAGGGCAGGGCTGGGCTAGGGCTGAGGGCAGGGCTGGGGCCGAGGGTGGGGCTGGGGCAGGGGCTGGGGCTGGGGACAGGGCTGGGGCCGGGCAGGGGATGAGGCTGGGGTGGGGCTGGGGCTGGGTCCAGGGCAGGGCTGGGGCTGGGGCTGGGCTGGGGCCGAGGGTGGGGCTTGGGCAGGGCTGGGGCTGGGGCTGGAACCAAGGCTTAGGCAGGGCTGGGGCTGGGGCTGGGGCTGGGCAGGGCTGGGGCTGGGCATGGACCGGGACTGGGCAGGGGTAGGGCTGGGGCAGGGGCTGGGCTGGGGACGAGGGTGGGGCAGGGCTGGGGCTGGGCATGGACCGGGACTGGGCAGGGGTAGGGCCGGGGCTGGGGGCTGGGCTGGGGCTGGGGTTGGGCTGGGGCAGGACTGGGGCTGGGGTTGGGCTGGGGCTGGGGCTGGGGCTGCAGCCGGGGCTGCAACTGGGGCTGGGTCCAGGGCTGGGGCTGGGCTGTGGCTGGGGCTGTGCTGGGGCTGGGTCCAGGGCAGGGGCTTGGCTGGGGCTGCGGCTAGCCTGGGCCACGGCTGGGGCAGGGCTGTGGCTGGGGCTGGGTCCAGGGTGGGGCTGGGGCTGGGCTGGGGGCAGGGCTGGGGCTGGGCGGTGGCTGGGACTGGGTCCAGGGCAGGGGCTGGACTGGGGCTGGGGTTGGGCTGGGGCAGGGCTGGGGCTGGGGTTGGGCTGGGGCTGGGGCTGGGGCTGCAGCCGGGGCTGCGACTGGGGCTGGGTCCAGGGCTGGGGCTGGGCTGTGGCTGGGGCTGTGCTGGGGCTGGGTCCAGGGCAGGGGCTTGGCTGGGGCTGGGGCTAGGCTGGGGCACGGCTGGGGCAGGGCTGTGGCTGGGGCTGGGTCCAGGGTGGGGCTGGGGCTGGGCTGGGGGCAGGGCTGGGGCTGGGCGGTGGCTGGGGCTGGGCTGGGGCTGGGCTGTGGCTGGGACTGGGTCCAGGGCAGGGGCTGGACTGGGGCTGGGGCTAGGCTGGGGCAGGGTTGGGGCTGGGCTGGGGCTGGGACTGGGTCCAGGGCAGGGGCTGGACTGGGGCTGGTGCTAGGCTGGGGCAGGACTGGGGCCGGGCTGGGGCTGGGGCTGGGCTGGGGCTGGGTCCAGGGCTGTGGCTGGGCTGTGGCTGGAGCTGGGCTGGGGCTGAGGGTGGGGCTGGGACTGGGCTAGGGCTGGGCTGGGGCCGGGGCTGCGAGTGGGGCTGGGTCCAGGGCTGGGGCAGGGGATGGGCTGAGGGCAGGGCTGGGGCAGGGCTGGGGATGGGGCTGGGCTGGGGCCGAGTGTGGGTCTAGGGCTGGGGCTGGGGCAGGGGCCGGGGCTGGGGACAGGGCTGGGGCCAGAGCTGGGGCAGAGCTGGGGCAGGGCTGGGGCTGTGGCTGGGGCAGGGCTGGGGCTGGGTCCAGGTCAGGGGCTGGGCTGGGGCTGGGACAGGGTCCAGGGCAGGGGCTGGACTGGGGCTGGGGCTAGGCTGGGGCAGGGTTGGGGCTGGGCTGGGGCTGGGACTGGGTCCAGGGCAGGGGCTGGACTGGGGCTGGTGCTAGGCTGGGGCAGGACTGGGGCCGGGTTGGGGCTGGGGCTGGGGATGGGGCTGGGCTGGGGCTGGGTCCAGGGCTGTGGCTGGGCTGTGGCTGGAGCTGGGCTGGTGCTGAGGGTGGGGCTGTGGCAGTGCTGTGGATGGAGCTGGGCTGGGGCTGAGGGTGGGGCTGGGGCTGGGCTAGGGCTGGTCTGGGGCCGGGGCTGCGACTGGGGCTGGGTCCAGGGCTGGGGCTGGGCTGTGGCTAGGGCTGGGCTGGGGCAGGGCTGGGGCTGTGGCTGGGGCTGGGCTGGGCTGGGGCTGGGTCCAGGGCAGGGGCTGGGCTGGGGCTGGGGCTGTGCTGGGGCAGGGCTGGGGCAGGGGCTGGGCTGGGGCCGTGAGTGGGGCTTGGCTGGGGCTGGGGCTGGGACTGGGGCTGGGCCGGGGCAGGGGCTTGGCTGGGGCTGGGGCTAGGCTGGGGCACGGCTGGGGCAGGGCTGTGGCTGGGGCTGGGTCCAGGGTGGGGCTGGGGCTGGGCTGGGGGCAGGGCTGGGGCTGGGCGGTGGCTGGGGCTGGGCTTGGGCTGGGCTGTGGCTGGGACTGGGTCCAGGGCTGTGGCAGTGCTGTGGCTGGAGCTGGGCTGGGGCTGAGGGTGGGGCTGGGGCTGGGCTAAGGCTGGGCTGGGGCCGGGGATGGGGCCGTGAGTGGGGCTGGCTGGGGCTGGGGCTGGGCCGGGGCAGGGGCTTGGCTGGGGCTGGTGCTAGGCTGGGGCAGGACTGGGGCCGGGCTGGGGCTGGGGCTGGACTGAGGGCAGGGCTGGGGCAGGGCTGGGGATGGGGCTGGGCTGTGGCTGGGTCCAGGGCTGGGGCTGGGCTGTGGCTGGAGCTGGGCTGGTGCTGAGGGTGGGGCTGGGGCTGGGCTAGGGCTGGGCTGGGGCTGGGGCTGCGAGTGGGGCTGGGTGCAGGGCTGGGGCTGGGCTGTGGGTGGGGCTGGGCTGGGGCAGGGCTGGGGCTGTGGCTGGGACTGGGTTTGGGCTGGGGCTGGGTCTGGGTCTGGGCTAGGGCTGGGGCTGGGTCCAGGGCTGGGGCAGGGCTGGGGCTGGGGCTGGGGCTGGGGCTGGGCTGGGGCTAGGTCCGGGGCTGGGGCTGGGCTGGGTCTAGGTCCAGGGCTGTGGCTGGGCTGTGGCTGGAGCTGGGCTGGTGCTGAGGGTGGGGCTGGAACTGGGGCTGGGCTGGGGCCAAGGTTGGGCCTGGGGCTAGGCTGGTGGCGAGGGTGGGGCTAGGGCTGAGGTAGGGGTATGGCTGGTGCTGGATTGGGGCTTGGGCTGGGACAGGACTAGGTTTGAGGCTGGGCCTTGGGCTGGGGCTGGGTTGGCGCAGGGCTGGGGCTGGGGCTGGAACCAAGGCATGGGCAGGGCTGGGGCTGGGGCTGGAGCCAGGGCTGGGGCAGGGCTGTGGCTAGGCTGGGGCAGGGCCTGGGGCTGGGCTGTGGCTGGGGCTGGGGACAGGGCTGGGACCAGGCTGGGTCTGGGCCTTGGCTGAGGGCAGGGCTGGGGCTGGGGGCTGGGCTTGGGGCAGGACTGGGACTGGGGCAGGGGCACGGGCCGAGGCTGGGGACAGGGCTAGGGCTGGAGCTAGGGCAGGGCTGGGGCCAGGCTGGGGCTGGGTTTGGCTCAGGGGTGGGGCTTGGTCCAGGGCTGGGGCTGGGCTAGGGCAGGGCTGGGGCTGGGGCTGGGCTGGGGCTGGGGTCCAGGGCTGTGGCAGTGCTGTCGATGGAGCTGGGCTGGGGCTGAGGGTGGGGCTGGGGCTGGGCTAGGGCTGGTCTGGGGCCGGCGCTGCGACTGGGGCTGGGTCCAGGGCTGGGGCTGGGCTGTGGATAGGGCTGGGCTGGGCAGGGCTGGGGCTGGGGCTGGGCTGGGGGCAGGGCTGGGGCAGGGGCTGGGCTGGGGCCGTGAGTGGGGCTTGGCTGGGGCTGGGGCTGGGACTGGGGCCTGGGCCGGGCCAGGGGCTTGGCTGGGGCTGGGGCTAGGCTGGGGCACGGCTGGGGCAGGGCTGTGGCTGGGGCTGGGTCCAGGGTGGGGCTGGGGCTGGGCTGGGGGCAGGGCTGGGGCTGGGCGGTGGCTGGGGCTGGGCTGGGGCTGGGCTGTGGCTGGGACTGGGTCCAGGGCAGGGGCTGGACTGGGGCTGGGGCTAGGCTGGGGCAGGGTTGGGGCTGGGCTGGGGCTGGGGCTGGGAATGGGTCCAGGGCAGGGGCAGGACTGGGGCCGGGCTGGGGCTGGGGCTGGGCTGAGGGCAGGGCTGGGGCAGGGCTGGGATGGGGCTGGGCTGGGGCTGGGTCCAGGGCAGGGGCTGGGCTGTGGGTAGGGCTGGGCTGGGGCAGGGCTGGGGCTGTGGCTGGGACTGGGCTGGGGCTGGGGTCCAGGGCAGGGGCTGGGTGGGGCTGGGGCTGGGCTGGGGCAGGGCTGGGCAGGGGATGTGCTGGGGCCGAGTGTGGGGGGGGGTCTAGGGCTGGGGCTGGGGCAGGGGCTGGGCTGGGGCCAAGGTTGGGGCCTGGGGCTAGGCTGGTGGCGAGGCTGGGGCTGGGGCTGGGGTTGCGGACAGGGCTGGGGCTAGGGCTGAGGTAGGGGTATGGTTGGCGCTGGATTGGGGCTTGGGCTGGGACAGGACTAGGTTTGAGGCTGGGCCTTGGGCTGGGGCTGGGTTGGAGCAGGGCTAGGGCTGGGGCTGGAACCAAGGCATGGGCAGGGCTGGGGCTGGGGCTGGAACCAAGGCATGGGCAGGGCTGGGGCTGGGGCTGGAGCCAGGGCTGGGGCAGGGCTGTGGCTAGGCTGGGGCAGGGGCCTGGGGCTGGGCTGTGGCTGGGGCTGGGGACAGGGCTGGGGCCAGGCTGGGTCTGGGGCTTGGCTGAGGGCAGGGCTGGGGCTGGGGGCTGGGCTTGGGGCAGGACTGGGACTGGGGCAGGGGCACGGGCCGAGGCTGGGGACAGGGCTAGGGCTGGAGCTAGTGCAGGGCTGGGGCCAGGCTGGGGCTGGGTTTAGCTCAGGGGTGGGGCTTGGTCCGGGGCTGGGGCTGGGCTAGGGCAGGGCTGGGGCTGGGGGTTGGACTGGGGCTGGGTCCAGGGCTGTGGCTGGGCTGTGGCTGGAGCTGGGCTGGGGCTGAGGGTGGCGCTGGGGCTGGGCTGGGGCTGGGCTGTGGCTGGGACTGGGTCCAGGGCAGGGGCTGGACTGGGGCTGGGGCTGGGGCTGGGGGCAGGGCTGGGGCTGGGCCGTGGCTGGGGCTGGGCTTGGGCTGGGCTGGGCCTGGGACTGGGTCCAGGGCAGGGGGCTGGACTGGGGCTGGGGCTAGGCTGGGGCAGGGCTGGGACTAGGCTGGGGATGAGGCTGGGGTGGGGCTGGGGCTAGGTCCAGGGCTGGGGCTGGGCTGGGCTGGGACTGGGGCAGGGCTGGGGGCTGGGGCTGGGCTGTGGCTGGGTCCAGGCTGTGGCAGTGCTGTGGATGGAGCTGGGCTGGGGCTGAGGGTGGGGCTGGGGCTCGGGCTAGGGCTGGTCTGGGGCTGGGGCTGCGACTGGGGCTGGGTCCAGGGCTGGGGCTGGGCTGTGGTAGGGCTGGGCTGGGGCAGGGCTGGGGCTGTGGCTGGGGCTGGGCTGGGCTGGGGCTGGGTCCAGGGCAGGGGCTGGGCTGGGGCTGGGGCTGGGCTGGGGCAGGGCTGGGGCAGGGGCTGGGCTGGGGCCGTGAGTGGGGCTTGGCTGGGGCTGGGGCTGGGACTGGGGCTGGGCCGGGGCAGGGGCTTGGCTGGGGCTGGGGCTAGGCTGGGGCACGGCTGGGGCAGGGCTGTGGCTGGGGCTGGGTCCAGGGTGGGGCTGGGGCTGGGCTGGGGGCAGGGCTGGGGCTGGGCGGTGGCTGGGGCTGGGCTGGGGCTGGGCTGTGGCTGGGACTGGGTCCAGGGCAGGGGCTGGACTGGGGCTGGGGCTAGGCTGGGGCAGGGTTGGGGCTGGGCTGGGGCTGGGGCTGGGAATGGGTCCAGGGCAGGGGCAGGACTTGGGCCGGGCTGGGGCTGGGGCTGGGCTGAGGGCAGGGCTGGGGGCAGGGCTGGGGATGGGGCTGGGCTGGGGCTGGGTCCATGGCAGGGGCTGGGCTGTGGGTAGGGCTGGGCTGGGGCAGGGCTGGGGCAGTGGCTGGGACTGGGCTGGGGCTGGGTCCAGGGCAGGGGCTGGGCTGGGGCTGGGGCTGGGCTGGGGCAGGGCTGGGGCAGGGGCTGGGCAGGGGCCGTGAGTGGGGCTTGGCTGGGGCTGGGGCTGAGACTGGGGCTGGGCCGGGGCAGGGGCTTGGCTGGGGCTGGGGCTAGGCTGGGGCACGGCTGGGGCAGGGCTGTGGCTGGGGCTGGGTCCAGGGTGGGGCTGGGGCTGGGCTGGGGGCAGGTCTGGGGCAGGGGATGGGCTGGGGCCGTGAGTGGGGCTTGGCTGGGGCTGGGGCTGGGACTGGGGGCAGGGCTGGGGCTGGGCGGTGGCTGGGGCTGGGCTGGGGCTGGGCTGTGGCTGGGACTGGGTCCAGGGCAGGGGCTGGACTGGGGCTGGGGCTAGGCTGGGGCAGGGTTGGGGCTGGGCTGGGGCTGGGGCTGGGAATGGGTCCAGGGCAGGGGCAGGACTTGGGCCGGGCTGGGGCTGGGGCTGGGCTGAGGGCAGGGCTGGGGCAGGGCTGGGGATGGGGCTGGGCTGGGGCTGGGTCCAGGGCAGGGGCTGGGCTGTGGGTAGGGCTGGGCTGGGGCAGGGCTGGGGCTGTGGCTGGGACTGGGCTGGGGCTGGGTCCAGGGCAGGGGCTGGGCTGGGGCTGGGGCTGGGCTGGGGCAGGGCTGGGGCAGGGGCTTGGCTGGGGCTGGGGCTGGGCTGGGTGCAGGTCTGGGGCTGGGCGGTGGCTGGGGCTGGGCTGGGGCTGAGCTGTGGCTGGGACTAGGTCCAGGGCAGGGGCTGGACTGGGGCTGGGGCTAGGCTGGGGCAGGGTTGGGGCTGGGCTGGGGCTGGGACTGGGTCCAGGGCAGGGGCTGGACTGGGGCTGGTGCTAGGCTGGGGCAGGACTGGGGCCGGGCTGGGGCTGGGGCTGGGCTGAGGGCAGGGCTGGGGCAGGGCTGGGGATGGGGCTGGGCTGGGGCTGGGTCCAGGGCTGTGGCTGGGCTGTGGCTGGAGCTGGGCTGGGGCTGAGGGTGGGGCTGGGACTGGGCTAGGGCTGGGCTGGGGCCGGGGCTGCGAGTGGGGCTGGGTCCAGGGCTGGGGCTGGGCTGTGGGTAGGGCTGGGCTGGGGCAGGGCTGGGGCTGTGGCTGGGACTGGGCTGGGGCTGGGTCCAGGGCAGGGGCTGGGCGGGGCTGGGGCTGGGCTGGGGCAGGGCTGGGGCAGGGGATGGGCTGGGGCCGAGTGTGGGGCTGGGGCTAGGGCTGGGCTGGGGCCGAGTGTGGGTCGAGGGCTGGGGCTGGGGCAGGGGCCGGGGCTGGGGACAGGGCTGGGGCCAGAGCTGGGGCAGGGCTGGGGCTGGGCTGGGGCTGTGGCTGGGGCAGGGCTGGGGCTGGGTCCAGGTCAGGGGCTGGGCTGGGGCTGGGCTGGGGCTGGGACTGGGTCCAGGGCAGGGGCTGGCCTGGGGCTGAGGCTAGGCTGGGGCAGGGCTGGGGCTGGGCTGGGGATGAGGCTGGGGTGGGGTTGGGGCTGGGTCCAGGGCTGGGGCTGGGCTGGGGTTGGGACTGGGGCAGGGCTTGGGCTGGGGCTGGGCTGGGGCTGGGTCCAGGGCTGTGGCTGGGCTGTGGCTGGAGCTGGGCTGGGGCTGAGGGTGGGGCTGGGGCTGGGCTAGGGCTGGGCTGGGGCCGGGGATGGGGCCGTGAGTGGGGCTGGCTGGGGCTGGGGCTGGGGCTGGGCCAGGGCAGGGGCTTGGCTGGGGCTGGGGCTGGGTCCAGGGTGGGGCTGGGGCTGGGCTGGGGCTGAGGGTGGGGCTGGGGCTGGGATAAGGCTGGGCTGGGGCCGGGGATAGGGCCGTGAGTGGGGCTGGCTGGGGCTGGGGCTGGGCCGGGGCAGGGGCTTGGCTGGGGCTGGTGCTAGGCTGGGGCAGGACTGGGGCCGGGCTGGGGCTGGGGCTGGACTGAGGGCAGGGCTGGGGCAGGGCTGGGGATGGGGCTGGGCTGTGGCTGGGTCCAGGGCTGGGGCTGGGCTGTGGCTGGAGCTGGGCTGGTGCTGAGGGTGGGGCTGGGGCTGGGCTAGGGCTGGGCTGGGGCTGGGGCTGCGAGTGGGGCTGGGTGCAGGGCTGGGGCTGGGCTGTGGGTGGGGCTGCGCTCGGGCAGGGCTGGGGCTGTGGCTGGGACTGGGTTTGGGTGGGGCTGGGTCTGGGGCTGGGCTAGGGCTGGGGCTGGGTCCAGGGCTGGGGCAGGGCTGGGGCTGGGGCTGGGGCTGGGGCTGGGCTGGGGCTAGGTCCGGGGCTGGGGCTGGGCTGGGTCTAGGTCCAGGGCTGTGGCTGGGCTGTGGCGGCTGGTGCTGAGGGTGGGGCTGGAACTGGGGCTGGGCTGGGGCCAAGGTTGGGCCTGGGGCTAGGCTGGTGGCGAGGGTGGGGCTAGGGCTGAGGTAGGGGTATGGCTGGCGCTGGATTGGGGCTTGGGCTGGGACAGGACTAGGTTTGAGGTTGGGCCTTGGGCTGGGGCTGGGTTGGCGCAGGGCTGGGGCTGGGGCTGGAACCAAGGCATGGGCAGGGCTGGGGCTGGGGCTGGAGCCAGGGCTGGGGCAGGGCTGTGGCTAGGCTGGGGCAGGGCCTGGGGCTGGGCTGTGGCTGGGGCTGGGGACAGGGCTGGGGCCAGGCTGGGTCTGGGCCTTGGCTGAGGGCAGGGCTGGGGCTGGGGGCTGGGCTTGGGGCAGGACTGGGACTGGGGCAGGGGCACGGGCCGAGGCTGGGGACAGGGCTAGGGCTGGAGCTAGGGCAGGGCTGGGGCCAGGCTGGGGCTGGGTTTGGCTCAGGGGTGGGGCTTGGTCCAGGGCTGGGGCTGGGCTAGGGCAGGGCTGGGGCTGGGGCTGGGCTGGGGCTGGGTCCAGGGCTGTGGCAGTGCTGTCGATGGAGCTGGGCTGGGGCTGAGGGTGGGGCTGGGGCTGGGCTAGGGCTGGGCTGGGGCCGGGGCTGCGGACTGGGGCTGGGTCCAGGGTGGGGCTGGGGCTGGGCTGGGGGCAGGGCTGGGGCTGGGCGGTGGCTGGGGCTGGGCTTGGGCTGGGCTGGGCTGGGGCTGGGACTGGGTCCAGGGCAGGGGCTGGACTGGGGCTGGGGCTAGGCTGGGGCAGGGCTGGGACTAGGCTGGGGATGTGGCTGGGGTGGGGCTGGGGCTGGGTCCAGGGCTGGGGCTGGGCTGGGGCTGGGACTGGGGCAGGGCTGGGGCTGGGGCTGGGCTGTGGCTGGGTCCAGGGCTGTGGCAGTGCTGTGGATGGAGCTGGGCTGGGGCTGAGGGTGGGGCTGGGACTGGGCTAGGGCTGGTCTGGGGCCGCGGCTGCGACTGGGGCTGGGTCCAGGGCTGGGGCTGGGCTGTGGCTAGGGCTGGGCTGGGGCAGGGCTGAGGCAGGGGCTGGGCTGGGGCCGTGAGTGGGGCTTGGCTGGGGCTGGGGCTGGGACTGGGGCTGGGCCGGGGCAGGGGCTTGGCTGTGGCTGGGGCTAGGCTGGGGCAGGGCTGGGGCTGTGGCTGGGACTGGGCTGTGGCTGGGTCCAGGGCAGGGGCTGGGTGGGGCTGGGGCTGGGCTGGGGCAGGGCTGGGGCTTGGCTGGGGCTGGGGCTAGGCTGGGGCAGGGCTGGGGCCGGGCTGTGGCTGGGGCTGGGTCCAGGGTGGGGCTGGGGCTGGGCTGGGGGCAGGGCTGGGGCGGGGCTGTGGCTGGGGCTGGGCTTGGGCTGGGCTGTGGCTGGGACTGGGTCCAGGCTGTGGCAGTGCTGTGGCTGGAGCTGGGCTGGGGCTGAGGGTGGGGGCTGGGGCTGGGCTAAGGCTGGGCTGGGGCCGGGGATGGGGCCGTGAGTGGGGCTGGCTGGGGCTGGGGCTGGGCCGGGGCAGGGGCTTGGCTGGGGCTGGTGCTAGGCTGGGGCAGGACTGGGGCCGGGCTGGGGCTGGGGCTGGACTGAGGGCAGGGCTGGGGCAGGGCTGGGGATGGGGCTGGGCTGTGGCTGGGTCCAGGGCTGGGGCTGGGCTGGTGCTGAGGGTGGGGCTGGGGCTGGGCTAGGGCTGGGCTGGGGCCGGGGGCTGCGAGTGGGGCTGGGTCCAGGGCTGGGGCTGGGCTGTGGGTGGGGCTGGGCTGGGGCAGGGCTGGGGCTGTGGCTGGGACTGGGTTTGGGCTGGGGCTGGGTCTGGGGCTGGGCTAGGGCTGGGGCTGGGTCCAGGGCTGGGGCAGGGCTGGGGCTGGGGCTGGGGCTGGGGCTGGGGCTGGGCTGGGGCTAGGTCCGGGGCTGGGGCTGGGCTGGGTCTAGGTCCAGGGCTGTGGCTGGGCTGTGGCTGGAGCTGGGCTGGTGCTGAGGGTGGGGCTGGAACTGGGGCTGGGCTGGGGCCAAGGTTGGGCCTGGGGCTAGGCTGGTGGCGAGGGTGGGGCTAGGGCTGAGGTAGGGGTATGGCTGGCGCTGGATTGGGGCTTGGGCTGGGACAGGACTAGGTTTGAGGCTGGGCCTTGGGCTGGGGCTGGGTTGGCGCAGGGCTGGGGCTGGGGCTGGAGCCAGGGCTGGGGCAGGGCTGTGGCTAGGCTGGGGCAGGGCCTGGGGCTGGGCTGTGGCTGGGGCTGGGGACAGGGCTGGGGCCAGGCTGGGTCTGGGGCTTGGCTGAGGGCAGGGCTGGGGCTGGGGGCTGGGCTTGGGGCAGGACTGGGACTGGGGCAGGGGCACGGGCCGAGGCTGGGGACAGGGCTAGGGCTGGAGCTAGGGCAGGGCTGGGGCCAGGCTGGGGCTGGGTTCGGCTCAGGGGTGGGGCTTGGTCCAGGGCTGGGGCTGGGCTAGGGCAGGGCTGGGGCTGGGGCTGGGCTGGGGCTGGGTCCAGGGCTGTGGCAGTGCTGTCGATGGAGCTGGGCTGGGGCTGAGGGTGGGGCTGGGGCTGGGCTAGGGCTGGTCTGGGGCCGGGGCTGCGACTGGGGCTGGGTCCAGGGTGGGGCTGGGGCTGGGCTGGGGGCAGGGCTGGGGCTGGGCGGTGGGCTGGGGCTGGGCTTGGGCTGGGCTGGGCTGGGGATGGGACTGGGACTGGGTCCAGGGCAGGGGCTGGACTGGGGCTGGGGCTAGGCTGGGGCAGGGCTGGGACTAGGCTGGGCATGTGGCTGGGGTGGGGCTGGGGCTGGGTCCAGGGCTGGGGCTGGGCTGGGGCTGGGACTGGGGCAGGGCTGGGGCTGGGGCTGGGCTGTGGCTGGGTCCAGGGCTGTGGCAGTGCTGTGGATGGAGCTGGGCTGGGGCTGAGGGTGGGGCTGGGGCTGGGCTAGGGCTGGTCTGGGGCCGGGGCTGCGACTGGGGCTGGGTCCAGGGCTGGGGCTGGGCTGTGGCTAGGGCTGGGCTGGGGCAGGGCTGGGGCTGTGGCTGGGGCTGGGCTGGGGCTGGGTCCAGGGCAGGGGCTGGGCTGGGGCTGGGGCTGGGCTGGGGCAGGGCTGGGGCAGGGGCTGGGCTGGGGCCGTGAGTGGGGCTTGGCTGGGGCTGGGGCTGGGCTGGGGCCGAGTGTGGGTCTAGGGCTGGGGCTGGGGCAGGGGCTGGGGCTGGGGACAGGGCTGGGGCCAGAGCTGGGGCAGGGCTGGGGCAGGGCTGGGGCTGTGGCTGGGGCAGGGCTGGGGCAGGGGATGGGCTGGGGCCGAGTGTGGGGCTGGGGCTGGGGCTGGGGCTGGGCTGGGGCCGAGTGTGGGTCTAGGGCTGGGGCTGGGGCAGGGGCCGGGGCTGGGGACAGGGCTGGGGCCAGAGCTGGGGCAGGGCTCGGGCAGGGCTGGGGCTGTGGCTGGGGCAGGGCTGGGGCTGGGTCCAGGTCAGGGGCTGGGCTGGGGCTGGGCTGGGGCTGGGACTGGGTCCAGGGCAGGGGCTGGCCTGGGGCTGAGGCTAGGCTGGGGCAGGGCTGGGGCAGGGCTGGGGATGAGGCTGGGGTGGGGCTGGGGCTGGGTCCAGGGCTGGGGCTGGGCTGTGGCTGGGTCCAGGGCTGTGGCAGTGCGCTAGCTGGAGCTGGGCTGGGGCTGAGGGTGGGGCTGGGGCTGGGGGCCGGGGATGGGGCCGTGAGTGGGGCTGGCTGGGGCTGGGGCTGGGGCTGGGCCAGGGCAGGGGCTTGGCTGGGGCTGGTGCTAGGCTGGGGCAGGGCTGGGGCCCGGCTGTGGCTGGGGCTCGGTCCAGGGTGGGGCTGGGGCTGGGCTGGGGGCAGGGCTGGGGCGGGGCTGTGGCTGTGGCTGGGCTTGGGCTGGGCTGTGGCTGGGACTGGGTCCAGGGCAGGGGCTGGACTGGGGCTGGGGCTAGGCTGGGGCAGGGTTGGGGCTGGGCTGGGGCTGGGACTGGGTCCAGGGCAGGGGCTGGACTGGGGCTGGTGCTAGGCTGGGGCAGGACTGGGGCCGGGCTGGGGCTGGGGCTGGGCTGAGGGCAGGGCTGGGGCCGGGCTGTGGCTGGGGCTGGGTCCAGGGTGGGGCTGGGGCTGGGCTGGGGGCAGGGCTGGGGCAGGGCTGGGGATGGGGCTGGGCTGGGGCTGGGTCAAGGGCTGTGGCTGGGCTGTGGCTGGAGCTGGGCTGGGGCTGAGGGTGGGGCTGGGACTGGGCTAGGGCTGGGCTGGGGCCGGGGCTGCGACTGGGGCTGGGTCCAGGGCTGGGGGCTGTGTCCAGGGCTGGGGCTGGCCTGGGGCTGGGACTGGGGCAGGGCTGGGGCTGGGGCTGGGCTGTGGCTGGGTCCAGGGCTGTGGCAGTGCTGTGGATGGAGCTGGGCTGGGGCTGAGGGTGGGGCTGGGGCTGGGCTAGGGCTGGTCTGGGGCCGGGGCTGCGACTGGGGCTGGGTCCAGGGCTGGGGCTGGGCTGTGGCTAGGGCTGGGCTGGGGCAGGGCTGGGGCTGTGGCTGGGGCTGGGCTGGGGCTGGGTCCAGGGCAGGGGCTGGGCTGGGGCTGGGGCTGGGCTGGGGCAGGGCTGGGGCAGGGGCTGGGCTGGGGCCGTGAGTGGGGCTTGGCTGGGGCTGGGGCTGGGCTGGGGCTGGGTCCAGGGCAGGGGCTGGGTGGGGCTGAGGCTGGGCTGGGGCAGGGCTGGGGCAGGGGATGGGCTGGGGCCGAGTGTGGGGCTGGGGCTGAGGCTGGGGCTGGGCTGGGGCCGAGTGTGGGTCTAGGGCTGGGGCTGGGGCAGGGGCTTGGTCTGGGGACAGGGCTGGGGCCAGAGCTGGGGCAGGGCTGGGGCAGGGCTGGGGCTGTGGCTGGGGCAGGGCTGGGGCAGGGGATGGGCTGGGGCCGAGTGTGG
Source organism: Melanerpes formicivorus (assembly GCF_026170545.1). NCBI lineage: Eukaryota > Metazoa > Chordata > Aves > Piciformes > Picidae > Melanerpes > Melanerpes formicivorus. The sequence continues at coordinate 12,175 of NW_027143405.1, read as the reverse complement.
GGCTGGGGCTGGGGCTGGGGCTGGGCTGGGGCCGAGTGTGGGTCTAGGGCTGGGGCTGGGGCAGGGGCCGGGGCTGGGGACAGGGCTGGGGCCAGAGCTGGGGCAGGGCTGGGGCAGGGCTGGGGCTGTGGCTGGGGCAGGGCTGGGGCTGGGTCCAGGTCAGGGGCTGGGCTGGGGCTGGGCTGGGGCTGGGACTGGTTCCAGGGCAGGGGCTGGCCTGGGGCTGAGGCTAGGCTGGGGCAGGGCTGGGGCTGGGCTGGGGATGTGGCTGGCGTGGGGCTGGGGCTGGGTCCAGTGCTGGGGCTGGGCTGGGGTTGGGACTGGGGCAGGGCTTGGGCTGGGGCTGGGCTGTGGCTGGGTCCAGGGCTGTGGCAGTGCTCTAGCTGGAGCTGGGCTGGGGCTGAGGGTGGGGCTGGGGCTGGGCTAGGGCTGGGCTGGGGGCCGGGGATGGGGCCGTGAGTGGGGCTGGCTGGGGCTGGGGCTGGGGCTGGGCCAGGGCAGGGGCTTGGCTGGGGCTAGGCTGGGGCAGGGCTGGGGCCGGGCTGTGGCTGGGGCTGGGTCCAGGGTGGGGCTGGGGCTGGGCTGGGGGCAGGGCTGGGGCGGGGCTGTGGCTGGGGATGGGGATGGGCTGGGCTGTGGCTGGGACTGGGTCCAGGGCTGTGGCAGTGCTGTGGCTGGAGCTGGGCTGGGGCTGAGGGTGGGGCTGGGGCTGGGCTAAGGCTGGGCTGGGGCCGGGGATGGGTCCAGGGTGGGGCTGGCTGGGGCTGGGGCTGGGCCGGGGCAGGGGCTTGGCTGGGGCTGGTGCTAGGCTGGGGCAGGACTGGGGCCGGGCTGGGGCTGGGGCTGGACTGAGGGCAGGGCTGGGGCAGGGCTGGGGATGGGGCTGGGCTGTGGCTGGGTCCAGGGCTGGGGCTGGGCTGTGGCTGGAGCTGGGCTGGTGCTGAGGGTGGGGCTGGGGCTGGGCTAGGGCTGGGCTGGGGCCGGGGCTGCGACTGGGGCTGGGTCCAGGGCTGGGGCTGGGCTGTGGGTGGGGCTGGGCTGGGGCAGGACTGGGGCTGTGGCTGGGACTGGGTTTGGGCTGGGGCTGGGTCTGGGTCTGGGCTAGGGCTGGGGCTGGGTCCAGGGCTGGGGCAGGGCTGGGGCTGGGGCTGGGGCTAGGTCCGGGGCTGGGGCTGGGCTGGGTCTAGGTCCAGGGCTGTGGCTGGGCTGTGGCTGGAGCTGGGCTGGTGCTGAGGGTGGGGCTGGAACTGGGGCTGGGCTGGGGCCAAGGTTGGGCCTGGGGCTAGGCTGGTGGCGAGGGTGGGGCTAGGGCTGAGGTAGGGGTATGGCTGGCGCTGGATTGGGGCTTGGGCTGGGACAGGACTAGGTTTGAGGCTGGGCCTTGGGCTGGGGCTGGGTTGGCGCAGGGCTGGGGCTGGGGCTGGAACCAAGGCATGGGCAGGGCTGGGGCTGGGGCTGGAGCCAGGGCTGGGGCTGGGCTGTGGCTGGGGCTGGGGACAGGGCTGGGGCCAGGCTGGGTGTGGGTTTGCCTCAGGGGTGGGGCTTGGTCCAGGGCTGGGGCTGGGCTAGGGCTGGTCTGGGGCCGGGGCTGCGACTGGGGCTGGGTCCAGGGCTGGGGCTGGGCTGTGGCTAGGGCTGGGCTGGGGCAGGGCTGGGGCTGTGGCTGGGGCTGGGCTGGGGCTGGGGCTGGGCTGGGGCAGGGCTGGGGCAGGGGCTGGGTTGGGGCCGTGAGTGGGGCTTGGCTGGGGCTGGGGCTGGGACTGGGGCTGGGCCGGGGCAGGGGCTTGGCTGGGGCTGGGGTAGGCTGGGGCACGGCTGGGGCAGGGCTGTGGCTGGGGCTGGGTCCAGGGTGGGGCTGGGGCTGGGCTGGGGGCAGGGCTGGGCCTGGGCGGTGGCTGGTGCTGGGCAGGGGCTGGGTCGTGGCTGGGACTGGATCCAGGGCAGGGTCTGGACTGGGGCTGGGGCTAGGCTGGGGCAGGGTTGGGGCTGGGCTGGGGCTGGGACTGGGTCCAGGGCAGGGGCTGGACTGGGGCTGGTGCTAGGCTGGGGCAGGACTGGGGCCGGGCTGGGGCTGGGGCTGGGCTGAGGGCAGGGCTGGGGCAGGGCTGGGGATGGGGCTGGGCTGGGGCTGGGTCCAGGGCTGTGGCTGGGCTGTGGCTGGAGCTGGGCTGGGGCTGAGGGTGGGGCTGGGACTGGGCTAGGGCTGGGCCAGGGCCGGGGCTGCAAGTGGGGCTGGGTCCAGGGCTGGGGCTGGGCTGTGGGTAGGGCTGGGCTGGGGCAGGGCTGGGGCTGTGGCTGGGACTGGGCTGGGGCTGGGTCCAGGGCAGGGGCTGGGTGGGGCTGGGGCTGGGCTGGGGCAGGGCTGGGGCAGGGGATGGGCTGGGGCCGAGTGTGGGGCTGGGGCTGGGCTAGGGCTGGGCTGGGGCCGGGGATGGGGCCGTGAGTGGGGCTGGCTGGGGCTGGGGCTGGGGCTGGGCCAGGGCAGGGGCTTGGCTGGGGCTGGGGCTAGGCTGGGGCAGGGCTGGGGCCGGGCTGTGGCTGTGGCTGGGTCCAGGGTGGGGCTGGGGCTGGGCTGGGGGCAGGGCTGGGGCGGGGCGGTGGCTGGGGCTGGGCTTGGGCTGGGCTGTGGCTGGGACTGGGTCCAGGGCTGTGGCAGTGCTGTGGCTGGAGCTGGGCTGGGGCTGAGGGTGGGGCTGGGGCTGGGCTAAGGCTGGGCTGGGGCCGGGGATGGGGCCGTGAGTGGGGCTGGCTGGGGCTGGGGCTGGGCCGGGGCAGGGGCTTGGCTGGGGCTGGTGCTAGGCTGGGGCAGGACTGGGGCCGGGCTGGGGCTGGGGCTGGACTGAGGGCAGGGCTGGGGCAGGGCTGGGGATGGGGCTGGGCTGTGGCTGGGTCCAGGGCTGGGGCTGGGCTGTGGCTGGAGCTGGGCTGGTGCTGAGGGTGGGGCTGGGGCTGGGCTAGGGCTGGGCTGGGGCCGGGGCTGCGAGTGGGGCTGGGTCCAGGGCTGGGGCTGGGCTGTGGGTGGGGCTGGGCTGGGGCAGGGCTGAGGCTGTGGCTGGGACTGGGTTTGGGGTGTGGCTGGGTCTGGGGCTGGGCTAGGGCTGGGGCTGGGTCCAGGGCTGGGGCAGGGCTGGGGCTGGGGCTGGGGCTGGGCTGGTCCGGGGCTGGGGCTGGGCTGGGTCTAGGTCCAGGGCTGTGGCTGGGCTGTGGCTGGAGCTGGGCTGGTGCTGAGGGTGGGGCTGGAACTGGGGCTGGGCTGGGGCCAAGGTAGGGCCTGGGGCTAGGCTGGTGGCGAGGCTGGGGCTGGGGCTGGGGTTGCGGACAGGGCTGGGGCTAGGGCTGAGGTAGGGGTATGGCTGGCGCTGGATTGGGGCTTGGGCTGGGACAGGACTAGGTTTGAGGCTGGGCCTTGGGCTGGGGCTGGGTTGGCGCAGGGCTGGGGCTGGGGCTGGAACCAAGGCATGGGCAGGGCTGGGTCCAGGGCTGTGGCTAGGCTGGGGCAGGGCCTGGGGCTGGGCTGTGGCTGGGGCTGGGGACAGGGCTGGGGCCAGGCTGGGTCTGGGGCTTGGCTGAGGGCAGGGCTGGGGCTGGGGGCTGGGCTTGGGGCAGGACTGGGACTGGGGCAGGGGCACGGGCCGAGGCTGGGGACAGGGCTAGGGCTGGAGCTAGGGCAGGGCTGGGGCCAGGCTGGGGCTGGGTTTGGCTCAGGGGTGGGGCTTGGTCCAGGGCTGGGGCCAGGCTGGGGCTGGGTTTGGCTCAGGGGTGGGGCTTGGTCCAGGGCTGGGGTTGGGCTAGGGCAGGGCTGGGGCTGGGGCTGGGCTGGGGCTGGGTCCAGGCCTGTGGCTGGGCTGTGGCTGGAGCTGGGCTGGGGCTAAGGGTGGCGCTGGGGCTGGGCTAGGGCTGGGCTGGGGCCGGGGCCGGGGCTGCGACTGGGGCTGGGTCCAGGGCTGGGGCTGGGCTGGGGCTGGGGCAGGGCTGGGGCTGGGGCTGGGCTGGGGCTGGGTCCAGGGCTGTGGCAGTGCTGTGGATGGAGCTGGGCTGGGGCTGAGGGTGGGGCTGGGGCTGGGCTAGGGCTGGTCTGGGGCCCGGGCTGCGACTGGGGCTGGGTCCAGGGCTGGGGCTGGGCTGTGGCTAGGGCTGGGCTGGGGCAGGGCTGGGGCTGTGGCTGGGGCTGGGCTGGGGCTGGGTCCAGGGCAGGGGCTGGGCTGGGGCTGGGGCTGGGCTGGGGCAGGGCTGGGGCAGGAGCTGGGCTGGGGCCGTGAGTGGGGCTTGGCTGGGGCTGGGGCTGGGACTGGGGCTGGGCCGGGGCAGGGGCTTGGCTGGGGCTGGGGCTAGGCTGGGGCACGGCTGGGGCAGGGCTGTGGCTGGGGCTGGGTCCAGGGTGGGGATGGGGCTGGGCTGGGGGCAGGGCTGGGGCTGGGCGGTGGCTGGGGCTGGGCTGGGGCTGGGCTGTGGCTGGGACTGGGTCCAGGGCAGGGGCTGGACTGGGGCTGGGGCTAGGCTGGGGCAGGGTTGGGGCTGGGCTGGGGCTGGGACTGGGTCCAGGGCAGGGGCTGGACTGGGGCAGGTGCTAGGCTGGGGCAGGACTGGGGCCGGGCTGGGGCTGGGGCTGGGCTGAGGGCAGGGCTGGGGCAGGGCTGGGGATGGGGCTGGGCTGGGGCTGGGTCCAGGGCTGTGGCTGGGCTGTGGCTGGAGCTGGGCTGGGGCTGAGGGTGGGGCTGGGACTGGGCTAGGGCTGGGCTTGGGCCGGGGCTGCGAGTGGGGCTGGGTCCAGGGCTGGGGCTGGGCTGTGGGTAGGGCTGGGCTGGGGCAGGGCTGGGGCTGTGGCTGGGACTGGGCTGGGGCAGGGGATGGGCTGGGGCCGAGTGTGGGGCTGGGGCTGGGCTAGGGCTGGGCTGGGGCCGGGGATGTGGCCGTGAGTGGGGCTGGCTGGGGCTGGGGCTGGGGCTGGGGCTGTGCCAGGGCAGGGGCTTGGCTGTTGCTGGGGCTAGTCTGTGGCAGGGCTGGGGCTGGGCTGTGGCTGGGGCTGGGCTTGGGCTGGGCTGTGGCTGGGACTGGGTCCAGGGCTGTGGCAGTGCTGTGGCTGGAGCTGGGCTGGGGCTGAGGGTGGGGCTGGGGCTGGGCTAAGGCTGGGCTGGGGCCGGGGATGGGGCCGTGAGTGGGGCTGGCTGGGGCTGGGGCTGGGCCGGGGCAGGGGCTTGGCTGGGGCTGGTGCTAGGCTGGGGCAGGACTGGGGCCGGGCTGGGGCTGGGGCTGGACTGAGGGCAGGGCTGGGGCAGGGCTGGGGATGGGGCTGGGCTGTGGCTGGGTCCAGGGCTGTGGCTGGGCTGTGGCTGGAGCTGGAGCTGGTGCTGAGGGTGGGGCTGGGGCTGGGCTAGGGCTGGGCTGGGGCCGGGGCTGCGAGTGGGGCTGGGTCCAGGGCTGGGGCTGGGCTGTGGGTGGGGCTGGGTTGGGCAGGGCTGGGGCTGTGGCTGGGACTGGGTTTGGGCTGGGGCTGGGTCTGGGTCCAGGGTGGGCCTGGGGCTGGGCTGTGGGTAGGGCTGGGGCTGGGCGGTGGCTGGGGCTGGGCTTGGGCTGGGCTGGGCTGGGGCTGGGACTGGGTCCAGGGCAGGGGCTGGACTGGGGCTGGGGCTAGGCTGGGGCAGGGCTGGGGCAGGGCATGGGGCTGGGCTGGGGCCGAATGCGGGTCTAGGGCTGGGGCTGGGGCAGGAGCCGGGGCTGGGGACAGGGCTGGGGCCAGAGCTGGGGCAGGGCTGGGGCAGGGCTGGGGCTGTGGCTGGGGCAGGGCTGGGGCTGGGTCCAGGTCAGGGGCTGGGCTGGGGCTGGGCTGGGGCTGGGACTGGGTCCAGGGCAGGGGCTGGCCTGGGGCTGAGGCTAGGCTGGGGCAGGGCTGGGGCTGGGCTGGGGATGAGGCTGGGGTGGGGCTGGGGCTGGGTCCAGGGCTGGGGCTGGGCTGGGGTTGGGACTGGGGCAGGGCTTGGGCTGGGGCTGGGCTGTGGCTGGGTCCAGGGCTGTGGCAGTGCTCTAGCTGGAGCTGGGCTGGGGCTGAGGGTGGGGCTGGGGCTGGGCTAGGGCTGGGCTGGGGCCGGGGATGGGGCCGTGAGTGGGGCTGGCTGGGGCTGGGGCTGGGGCTGGGCCAGGGCAGGGGCTTGGCTGGGGCTGGGGCTAGGCTGGGGCAGGGCTGGGGCCGGGCTGTGGCTGGGGCTGGGTCCAGGGTGGGGCTGGGGCTGGGCTTGGGCTGGGCTGTGGCTGGGACTGGGTCCAGGGCTGTGGCAGTGCTGTGGCTGGAGCTGGGCTGGGGCTGAGGGTGGGGCTGGGGCTGGGCTAAGGCTGGGCTGGGGCCGGGGATGGGGCCGTGAGTGGGGCTGGCTGGGGCTGGGGCTGGGCCGGGGCAGGGGCTTGGCTGGGGCTGGTGCTAGGCTGGGGCAGGACTGGGGCCGGGCTGGGGCTGGGGCTGGACTGAGGGCAGGGCTGGGGCAGGGCTGGGGATGGGGCTGGGCTGTGGCTGGGTCCAGGGCTGTGGCTGGGCTGTGGCTGGAGCTGGGCTGGTGCTGAGGGTGGGGCTGGGCTGGGCTAGGGCTGGGCTGGGGCTGGGGCTGCGAGTGGGGCTGGGTGCAGGGCTGGGCCTGGGCTGAGGGTGGGGCTGGACTGGGTACAGGGCTGGGGCTGTGGCTGGGACTGGGTTTGGGCTGGGGCTGGGGCTGGGGCTGGGCTAGGGCTGGGGCTGGGTCCAGGGCTGGGGCAGGGCTGGGGCTGGGGCTGGGGCTGGGGCTGGGCTGGGGCTAGGTCCGGGGCTGGGGCTGGGCTGGGTCTAGGTCCAGGGCTGTAGCTGGGCTGTGGCTGGAGCTGGGCTGGTGCTGAGGGTGGGGCTGGAACTGGGGCTGGGCTGGGGCCAAGGTTGGGCCTGGGGCTAGGCTGGTGGCGAGGCTGGGGCTGGGGCTGGGTTGGCGCAGGTCTGGGGCTGGGGCTGGAACCAAGGCATGGGCAGGGCTGGGGCTGGGGCTGGAGCCAGGGCTGGGGCAGGGCTGTGGCTAGGCTGGGGCAGGGCCTGGGGCTGGGCTGTGGCTGGGGCTGGGGACAGGGCTGGGGCCAGGCTGGGTCTGGGGCTTGGCTGAGGGCAGGGCTGGGGCTGGGGGCTGGGCTTGGGGCAGGACTGGGACTGGGGCAGGGGCACGGGCCGAGGCTGGGGACAGGGCTAGGGCTGGAGCTAGGGCAGGGCTGGGGCCAGGCTGGGGCTGGGTTTGGCTCAGGGGTGGGGCTTGGTCCAGGGCTGGGGCTGGGCTAGGGCAGGGCTAAGGCTGGGGCTGGGCTGGGGCTGGGTCCAGGGCTGGGGCTGGGCTGTGGCTAGGGCTGGGCTGGGGCAGGGCTGGGGCTGTGGCTGGGGCTGGGCTGGGGCTGGGGCTGGGCTGGGGCAGGGCTGGGGCAGGGGCTGGGTTGGGGCCGTGAGTGGGGCTTGGCTGGGGCTGGGGCTGGGACTGGGGCTGGGCCGGGGCAGGGGCTTGGCTGGGGCTGGGGTAGGCTGGGGCACGGCTGGGGCAGGGCTGTGGCTGGGGCTGGGTCCAGGGTGGGGCTGGGGCTGGGCTGGGGGCAGGGCTGGGCCTGGGCTGTGGCTGGTGCTGGGCAGGGGCTGGGTCGTGGCTGGGACTGGATCCAGGGCAGGGTCTGGACTGGGGCTGGGGCTAGGCTGGGGCAGGGTTGGGGCTGGGCTGGGGCTGGGACTGGGTCCAGGGCAGGGGCTGGACTGGGGCTGGTGCTAGGCTGGGGCAGGACTGGGGCCGGGCTGGGGCTGGGGCTGGGCTGAGGGCAGGGCTGGGGCAGGGCTGGGGATGGGGCTGGGCTGGGGCTGGGTCCAGGGCTGTGGCTGGGCTGTGGCTGGAGCTGGGCTGGGGCTGAGGGTGGGGCTGGGACTGGGCTAGGGCTGGGCCAGGGCCGGGGCTGCAAGTGGGGCTGGGTCCAGGGCTGGGGCTGGGCTGTGGGTAGGGCTGGGCTGGGGCAGGGCTGGGGCTGTGGCTGGGGACTGGGCTGGGGCTGGGTCCAGGGCAGGGGCTGGGTGGGGCTGGGGCTGGGCTGGGGCAGGGCTGGGGCAGGGGATGGGCTGGGGCCGAGTGTGGGGCTGGGGCTGGGCTAGGGCTGGGCTGGGGCCGGGGATGGGGCCGTGAGTGGGGCTGGCTGGGGCTGGGGCTGGGGCTGGGCCAGGGCAGGGGCTTGGCTGGGGCTGGGGCTAGGCTGGGGCAGGGCTGGGGCCGGGCTGTGGCTGTGGCTGGGTCCAGGGTGGGGCTGGGGCTGGGCTGGGGGCAGGGCTGGGGCGGGGCGGTGGCTGGGGCTGGGCTTGGGCTGGGCTGTGGCTGGGACTGGGTCCAGGGCTGTGGCAGTGCTGTGGCTGGAGCTGGGCTGGGGCTGAGGGTGGGGCTGGGGCTGGGCTAAGGCTGGGCTGGGGCCGGGGATGGGGCCGTGAGTGGGGCTGGCTGGGGCTGGGGCTGGGCGGGGCAGGGGCTTGGCTGGGGCTGGTGCTAGGCTGGGGCAGGACTGGGGCCGGGCTGGGGCTGGGGCTGGACTGAGGGCAGGGCTGGGGCAGGGCTGGGGATGGGGCTGGGCTGTGGCTGGGTCCAGGGCTGGGGCTGGGCTGTGGCTGGAGCTCGGCTGGTGCTGAGGGTGGGGCTGGGGCTGGGCTAAGGCTGGGCTGGGGCCGGGGATGGGGCCGTGAGTGGGGCTGGCTGGGGCTGGGGCTGGGCCGGGGCAGGGGCTTGGCTGGGGCTGGTGCTAGGCTGGGGCAGGACTGGGGCCGGGCTTGGGGCTGGGGCTGGACTGAGGGCAGGGCTGGGGCAGGGCTGGGGATGGGGCTGGGCTGTGGCTGGGTCCAGGGCTGGGGCTGGGCTGTGGCTGGAGCTGGGCTGGTGCTGAGGGTGGGGCTGGGGCTGGGCTAGGGCTGGGCTGGGGCCGGGGCTGCGAGTGGGGCTGGGTCCAGGGCTGGGGCTGGGCTGTGGGTGGGGCTGGGCTGGGGCAGGGCTGAGGCTGTGGCTGGGACTGGGTTTGGGGTGTGGCTGGGTCTGGGGCTGGGCTAGGGCTGGGGCTGGGTCCAGGGCTGGGGCAGGGCTGGGGCTGGGGCTGGGGCTGGGCTGGGGCTAGGTCCGGGCTGGGGCTGGGCTGGGTCTAGGTCCAGGGCTGTGGCTGGGCTGTGGCTGGAGCTGGGCTGGTGCTGAGGGTGGGGCTGGAACTGGGGCTGGGCTGGGGCCAAGGTAGGGCCTGGGGCTAGGCTGGTGGCGAGGCTGGGGCTGGGGCTGGGGTTGCGGACAGGGCTGGGGCTAGGGCTGAGGTAGGGGTATGGCTGGCGCTGGATTGGGGCTTGGGCTGGGACAGGACTAGGTTTGAGGCTGGGCCTTGGGCTGGGGCTGGGTTGGCGCAGGGCTGGGGCTGGGGCTGGAACCAAGGCATGGGCAGGGCTGGGTCCAGGGCTGTGGCTAGGCTGGGGCAGGGCCTGGGGCTGGGCTGTGGCTGGGGCTGGGGACAGGGCTGGGGCCAGGCTGGGTCTGGGGCTTGGCTGAGGGCAGGGCTGGGGCTGGGGGCTGGGCTTGGGGCAGGACTGGGACTGGGGCAGGGGCACGGGCCGAGGCTGGGGACAGGGCTAGGGCTGGAGCTAGGGCAGGGCTGGGGCCAGGCTGGGGCTGGGTTTGGCTCAGGGGTGGGGCTTGGTCCAGGGCTGGGGCCAGGCTGGGGCTGGGTTTGGCTCAGGGGTGGGGCTTGGTCCAGGGCTGGGGTTGGGCTAGGGCAGGGCTGGGGCTGGGGCTGGGCTGGGGCTGGGTCCAGGCCTGTGGCTGGGCTGTGGCTGGAGCTGGGCTGGGGCTAAGGGTGGCGCTGGGGCTGGGCTAGGGCTGGGCTGGGGCCGGGGCCGGGGCTGCGACTGGGGCTGGGTCCAGGGCTGGGGCTGGGCTGGGGCTGGGGCAGGGCTGGGGCTGGGGCTGGGCTGGGGCTGGGTCCAGGGCTGTGGCAGTGCTGTGGATGGAGCTGGGCTGGGGCTGAGGGTGGGGCTGGGGCTGGGCTAGGGCTGGTCTGGGGCCCGGGCTGCGACTGGGGCTGGGTCCAGGGCTGGGGCTGGGCTGTGGCTAGGGCTGGGCTGGGGCAGGGCTGGGGCTGTGGCTGGGGCTGGGCTGGGGCTGGGTCCAGGGCAGGGGCTGGGCTGGGGCTGGGGCTGGGCTGGGGCAGGGCTGGGGCAGGAGCTGGGCTGGGGCCGTGAGTGGGGCTTGGCTGGGGCTGGGGCTGGGACTGGGGCTGGGCCGGGGCAGGGGCTTGGCTGGGGCTGGGGCTAGGCTGGGGCACGGCTGGGGCAGGGCTGTGGCTGGGGCTGGGTCCAGGGTGGGGATGGGGCTGGGCTGGGGGCAGGGCTGGGGCTGGGCGGTGGCTGGGGCTGGGCTGGGGCTGGGCTGTGGCTGGGACTGGGTCCAGGGCAGGGGCTGGACTGGGGCTGGGGCTAGGCTGGGGCAGGGTTGGGGCTGGGCTGGGGCTGGGACTGGGTCCAGGGCAGGGGCTGGACTGGGGCAGGTGCTAGGCTGGGGCAGGACTGGGGCCGGGCTGGGGCTGGGGCTGGGCTGAGGGCAGGGCTGGGGCAGGGCTGGGGATGGGGCTGGCTGGGGCTGGGTCCAGGGCTGTGGCTGGGCTGTGGCTGGAGCTGGGCTGGGGCTGAGGGTGGGCTGGGACTGGGCTAGGGCTGGGCTTGGGCCGGGGCTGCGAGTGGGGCTGGGTCCAGGGCTGGGGCTGGGCTGTGGGTAGGGCTGGGCTGGGGCAGGGCTGGGGCTGTGGCTGGGACTGGGCTGGGGCAGGGGATGGGCTGGGGCCGAGTGTGGGGCTGGGGCTGGGCTAGGGCTGGGCTGGGGCCGGGGATGTGGCCGTGAGTGGGGCTGGCTGGGGCTGGGGCTGGGGCTGGGGCTGTGCCAGGGCAGGGGCTTGGCTGTTGCTGGGGCTAGTCTGTGGCAGGGCTGGGGCTGGGCTGTGGCTGGGGCTGGGCTTGGGCTGGGCTGTGGCTGGGACTGGGTCCAGGGCTGTGGCAGTGCTGTGGCTGGAGCTGGGCTGGGGCTGAGGGTGGGGCTGGGGCTGGGCTAAGGCTGGGCTGGGGCCGGGGATGGGGCCGTGAGTGGGGCTGGCTGGGGCTGGGGCTGGGCCGGGGCAGGGGCTTGGCTGGGGCTGGTGCTAGGCTGGGGCAGGACTGGGGCCGGGCTGGGGCTGGGGCTGGACTGAGGGCAGGGCTGGGGCAGGGCTGGGGATGGGGCTGGGCTGTGGCTGGGTCCAGGGCTGTGGCTGGGCTGTGGCTGGAGCTGGAGCTGGTGCTGAGGGTGGGGCTGGGGCTGGGCTAGGGCTGGGCTGGGGCCGGGGCTGCGAGTGGGGCTGGGTCCAGGGCTGGGTCTGGGCTGTGGGTGGGGCTGGGTTGGGCAGGGCTGGGGCTGTGGCTGGGACTGGGTTTGGGCTGGGGCTGGGTCTGGGTCCAGGGTGGGCCTGGGGCTGGGCTGTGGGTAGGGCTGGGGCTGGGCGGTGGCTGGGGCTGGGCTTGGGCTGGGCTGGGCTGGGGCTGGGACTGGGTCCAGGGCAGGGGCTGGACTGGGGCTGGGGCTAGGCTGGGGCAGGGCTGGGGCAGGGCATGGGGCTGGGCTGGGGCCGAATGCGGGTCTAGGGCTGGGGCTGGGGCAGGAGCCGGGGCTGGGGACAGGGCTGGGGCCAGAGCTGGGGCAGGGCTGGGGCAGGGCTGGGGCTGTGGCTGGGGCAGGGCTGGGGCTGGGTCCAGGTCAGGGGCTGGGCTGGGGCTGGGCTGGGGCTGGGACTGGGTCCAGGGCAGGGGCTGGCCTGGGGCTGAGGCTAGGCTGGGGCAGGGCTGGGGCTGGGCTGGGGATGAGGCTGGGGTGGGGCTGGGGCTGGGTCCAGGGCTGGGGCTGGGCTGGGGTTGGGACTGGGGCAGGGCTTGGGCTGGGGCTGGGCTGTGGCTGGGTCCAGGGCTGTGGCAGTGCTCTAGCTGGAGCTGGGCTGGGGCTGAGGGTGGGGCTGGGGCTGGGCTAGGGCTGGGCTGGGGCCGGGGATGGGGCCGTGAGTGGGGCTGGCTGGGGCTGGGGCTGGGGCTGGGCCAGGGCAGGGGCTTGGCTGGGGCTGGGGCTAGGCTGGGGCAGGGCTGGGGCCGGGCTGTGGCTGGGGCTGGGTC
>NW_027143404.1:0-62521 GCF_026170545.1 Melanerpes formicivorus | reverse complement strand
GAGAGTGAGCGAAACTAATGAAAACATTGTTGGGGTAAAACCTAAAGGGAAAGACCTAGCACCAAATCCAATTTGCCATCTGATCTAACTTCTGGAGGCAGTCAAAATGATCCTTAGAATTCTTCCCTACCTTATTCCTGTGCTGAGATACAGGCTGCTCCAACCTGCTGTAAAATGCTTGATTTCGAGAGTGAGCGAAACTAATGAAAACATTGTTGGGGTAAAACCTAAAGGGAAAGACCTAGCACCAAATCCAATTTGCCATCTGATCTAACTTCTGGAGGCAGTCAAAATGAGTATTTGAATTCTTCCCTACCTTATTCCTGTGGCTGAGATACAGGCTGCTCCAACCTGCTGTAAAATGCTTGATTTCGAGAGTGAGCGAAACTAATGAAAACATTGTTGGGGTAAAACCTAAAGGGAAAGACCTAGCACCAAATCCAATTTGCCATCTGATCTAACTTCTGGAGGCAGTCAAAATGATCCTTAGAATTCTTCCCTACCTTATTCCTGTGCTGAGATACAGGCTGCTCCAACCTGCTGTAAAATGCTTGATTTCGAGAGTGAGCGAAACTAATGAAAACATTGTTGGGGTAAAACCTAAAGGGAAAGACCTAGCACCAAATTCCATTGGCCATCTGATCTAACTTCTGGAGGCAGTCAAAATGAGTATTTGAATTCTTCCCTACCTTATTCCTGTGCTGAGATACAGGCTGCTCCAACCTGCTGTAAAATGCTTGATTTCGAGAGTGAGCAAAACTAATGAAAACATTGTTGGGGTAAAACCTAAAGGGAAAGACCTAGCACCAAATCCAATTTGCCATCTGATCTAACTTCTGGAGGCAGTCCAAAATGATCCTTAGAATTCTTCCCTACCTTATTCCTGTGCTGAGATACAGGCTGCTCCAACCTGCTGTAAAATGCTTGATTTCGAGAGTGAGCGAAACTAATGAAAACATTGTTGGGGTAAAACCTAAAGGGAAAGACCTAGCACCAAATCCAATTTGCCATCTGATCTAACTTCTGAGGCAGTCAAAATGATCCTTAGAATTCTTCCCTACCTTATTCCTGTGCTGAGATACAGGCTGCTCCATCCTGCTGTAAAATGCTTGATTTCGAGAGTGAGCGAAACTAATGAAAACATTGTTGGGGTAAAACCTAAAGGGAAAGACCTAGCACCAAATCCAATTTGCCATCTGATCTAACTTCTGGAGCAGTCAAAATGATCCTTAGAATTCTTCCCTACCTTATTCCTGTGCTGAGATACAGGCTGCTCCAACCTGCTGTAAAATGCATGATTTCGAGAGTGAGCGAAACTAATGAAAACATTGTTGGGGTAAAACCTAAAGGGAAAGACCTAGCACCAAATCCAATTTGCCATCTGATCTAACTTCTGGAGGCAGTCAAAATGATCCTTAGAATTCTTCCCTACCTTATTCCTGTGCTGAGATACAGGCTGCTCCAACCTGCTGTAAAATGCTTGATTTTGAGAGTGAGCGAAACTAATGAAAACATTGTTGGGGTAAAACCTAAAGGGAAAGACCTAGCACCAAATCCAATTTGCCATCTGATCTAACTTCTGGAGGCAGTCAAAATGATCCTTAGAATTCTTCCCTACCTTATTCCTGTGCTGAGATACAGGCTGCTCCAACCTGCTGTAAAATACTTGATTTCGAGAGTGAGCGAAACTAATGAAAACATTGTTGGGGTAAAACCTAAAGGGAAAGACCTAGCACCAAATCCAATTTGCCATCTGATCTAACTTCTGGAGGCAGTCAAAATGATCCTTAGAATTCTTCCCTACCTTATTCCTGTGCTGAGATACAGGCTGCTCCAACCTGCTGTAAAATGCTTGATTTCGAGAGTGAGCGAAACTAATGAAAAACATTGTTGGGGTAAAACCTAAAGGGAAAGACCTAGCACCAAATCCAATTTGCCATCTGATCTAACTTCTGGAGGCAGTCAAAATGATCCTTAGAATTCTTCCCTACCTTATTCCTGTGCTGAGATACAGGCTGCTCCAACCTGCTGTAAAATGCTTGATTTTGAGAGTGAGCGAAACTAATGAAAACATTGTTGGGGTAAAACCTAAAGGGAAAGACCTAGCACCAAATCCAATTGGCCATCTGATCTAACTTCTGGAGGCAGTCAAAATGATCCTTAGAATTCTTCCCTACCTTATTCCTGTGCTGAGATACAGGCTGCTCCAACCTGCTGTAAAATGCTTGATTTCGAGAGTGAGCGAAACTAATGAAAACATTGTTGCGGTAAAACCTAAAGGGAAAGACCTAGCACCAAATCCAATTTGCCATCTGATCTAACTTCTGGAGGCAGTCAAAATGATCCTTAGAATTCTTCCCTACCTTATTCCTGTGCTGAGATACAGGCTGCTCCAACCTGCTGTAAAATGCTTGATTTCGAGAGTGAGCGAAACTAATGAAAACATTGTTGGGGTAAAACCTAAAGGGAAAGACCTAGCACCAAATCCAATTGGCCATCTGATCTAACTTCTGGAGGCCGTCAAAATGATCCTTAGAATTCTTCCCTACCTTATTCCTGTGCTGAGATACAGGCTGCTCCAACCTGCTGTAAAATGCTTGATTTCGAGAGTGAGCGAAACTAATGAAAACATTGTTGGGGTAAAACCTAAAGGGAAAGACCTAGCACCAAATCCAATTTGCCATCTGATCTAACTTCTGGAGGCAGTCAAAATGATCCTTAGAATTCTTCCCTACCTTATTCCTGTGCTGAGATACAGGCTGCTCCAACCTGCTGTAAAATGCTTGATTTCGAGAGTGAGCGAAACTAATGAAAACATTGTTGGGGTAAAACCTAAAGGGAAAGACCTAGCACCAAATCCAATTGGCCATCTGATCTAACTTCTGGAGGCAGTCAAAATGATCCTTAGAATTCTTCCCTACCTTATTCCTGTGCTGAGATACAGGCTGCTCCAACCTGCTGTAAAATGCTTGATTTCGAGAGTGAGCGAAACTAATGAAAACATTGTTGGGGGTAAAACCTAAAGGGAAAGACCTAGCACCAAATCCAATTTGCCATCTGATCTAACTTCTGGAGGGCAGTCAAAATGATCCTTAGAATTCTTCCCTACCTTATTCCTGTGCTGAGATACAGGCTGCTCCAACCTGCTGTAAAATGCTTGATTTCGAGAGTGAGCGAAACTAATGAAAACATTGTTGGGGTAAAACCTAAAGGGAAAGACCTAGCACCAAATCCAATTTGCCATCTGATCTAACTTCTGGAGGCAGTCAAAATGATCCTTAGAATTCTTCCCTACCTTATTCCTGTGCTGAGATACAGGCTGCTCCAACCTTGCTGTAAAATGCTTGATTTTGAGAGTGAGCGAAACTAATGAAAACATTGTTGGGGTAAAACCTAAAGGGAAAGACCTAGCACCAAATCCAATTGGCCATCTGAATCTAACTTCTGGAGGCAGTCAAAATGATCCTTAGAATTCTTCCCTACCTTATTCCTGTGCTGAGATACAGGCTGCTCCAACCTGCTGTAAAATGCTTGATTTCGAGAGTGAGCGAAACTAATGAAAACATTGTTGGGGTAAAACCTAAAGGGAAAGACCTAGCACCAAATCCAATTTGCCATCTGATCTAACTTCTGGAGGCAGTCAAAATGATCCTTAGAATTCTTCCCTACCTTATTCCTGTGCTGAGATACAGGCTGCTCCAACCTGCTGTAAAATGCTTGATTTCGAGAGTGAGCGAAACTAATGAAAACATTGTTGGGGTAAAACCTAAAGGGAAAGACCTAGCACCAAATCCAATTGGCCATCTGATCTAACTTCTGGAGGCAGTCAAAATGATCCTTAGAATTCTTCCCTACCTTATTCCTGTGCTGAGATACAGGCTGCTCCAACCTGCTGTAAAATGCTTGATTTCGAGAGTGAGCGAAACTAATGAAAACATTGTTGGGGTAAAACCTAAAGGGAAAGACCTAGCACCAAATCCAATTTGCCATCTGATCTAACTTCTGGAGGCAGTCAAAATGATCCTTAGAATTCTTCCCTACCTTATTCCTGTGCTGAGATACAGGCTGCTCCAACCTGCTGTAAAATGCTTGATTTCGAGAGTGAGCGAAACTAATGAAAACATTGTTGGGGTAAAACCTAAAGGGAAAGACCTAGCACCAAATCCAATTTGCCATCTGATCTAACTTCTGGAGGCAGTCAAAATGATCCTTAGAATTCTTCCCTACCTTATTCCTGTGCTGAGATACAGGCTGCTCCAACCTGCTGTAAAATGCTTGATTTCGAGAGTGAGCGAAACTAATGAAAACATTGTTGGGGTAAAACCTAAAGGGAAAGACCTAGCACCAAATCCAATTGGCCATCTGATCTAACTTCTGGAGGCAGTCAAAATGATCCTTAGAATTCTTCCCTACCTTATTCCTGTGCTGAGATACAGGCTGCTCCAACCTGCTGTAAAATGCTTGATTTCGAGAGTGAGCGAAACTAATGAAAACATTGTTGGGGTAAAACCTAAAGGGAAAGACCTAGCACCAAATCCAATTTGCCATCTGATCTAACTTCTGGAGGCAGTCAAAATGATTCTTAGAATTCTTCCCTACCTTATTCCTGTGCTGAGATACAGGCTGCTCCAACCTGCTGTAAAATGCTTGATTTCGAGAGTGAGCGAAACTAATGAAAACATTGTTGGGGTAAAACCTAAAGGGAAAGACCTAGCACCAAATTCCATTGGCCATCTGATCTAACTTCTGGAGGCAGTCAAAATGATCCTTAGAATTCTTCCCTACCTTATTCCTGTGCTGAGATACAGGCTGCTCCAACCTGCTGTAAAATGCTTGATTTCGAGAGTGAGCGAAACTAATGAAAACATTGTTGGGGTAAAACCTAAAGGGAAAGACCTAGCACCAAATCCAATTGGCCATCTGATCTAACTTCTGGAGGCAGTCAAAATGATCCTTAGAATTCTTCCCTACCTTATTCCTGTGCTGAGATACAGGCTGCTCCAACCTGCTGTAAAATGCTTGATTTCGAGAGTGAGCGAAACTAATGAAAACAATGTTGGGGTAAAACCTAAAGGGAAAGACCTAGCACCAAATCCAATTTGCCATCTGATCTAACTTCTGGAGGCAGTCAAAATGATCCTTAGAATTCTTCCCTACCTTATTCTTGTGCTGAGATACAGGCTGCTCCAACCTGCTGTAAAATGCTTGATTTCGAGAGTGAGCGAAACTAATGAAAACATTGTTGGGGTAAAACCTAAAGGGAAAGACCTAGCACCAAATCCAATTTGCCATCTGATCTAACTTCTGGAGGCAGTCAAAATGATCCTTAGAATTCTTCCCTACCTTATTCCTGTGCTGAGATACAGGCTGCTCCAACCTGCTGTAAAATGCTTGATTTCGAGAGTGAGCGAAACTAATGAAAACATTGTTGGGGTAAAACCTAAAGGGAAAGACCTAGCACCAAATCCAATTTGCCATCTGATCTAACTTCTGGAGGCAGTCAAAATGAGTATTTGAATTCTTCCCTACCTTATTCCTGTGCTGAGATACAGGCTGCTCCAACCTGCTGTAAAATGCTTGATTTCGAGAGTGAGCAAAACTAATGAAAACATTGTTGGGGTAAAACCTAAAGGGAAAGACCTAGCACCAAATCCAATTTGCCATCTGATCTAACTTCTGGAGGCAGTCAAAATGATCCTTAGAATTCTTCCCTACCTTATTCCTGTGCTGAGATACAGGCTGCTCCAACCTGCTGTAAAATGCTTGATTTCGAGAGTGAGCGAAACTAATGAAA
Organism: Melanerpes formicivorus; assembly: GCF_026170545.1. Lineage (NCBI taxonomy): Eukaryota > Metazoa > Chordata > Aves > Piciformes > Picidae > Melanerpes > Melanerpes formicivorus. The sequence continues at coordinate 56,727 of NW_027143404.1, read as the reverse complement.
ACATTGTTGGGGTAAAACCTAAAGGGAAAGACCTAGCACCAAATCCAATTTGCCATCTGATCTAACTTCTGGAGGCAGTCAAAATGATCCTTAGAATTCTTCCCTACCTTATTCCTGTGCTGAGATACAGGCTGCTCCAACCTGCTGTAAAATGCTTGATTTCGAGAGTGAGCGAAACTAATGAAAACATTGTTGGGGTAAAACCTAAAGGGAAAGACCTAGCACCAAATCCAATTTGCCATCTGATCTAACTTCTGGAGGCAGTCAAAATGATCCTTAGAATTCTTCCCTACCTTATTCCTGTGCTGAGATACAGGCTGCTCCAACCTGCTGTAAAATGCTTGATTTCGAGAGTGAGCGAAACTAATGAAAACATTGTTGGGGTAAAACCTAAAGGGAAAGACCTAGCACCAAATTCCATTGGCCATCTGATCTAACTTCTGGAGGCAGTCAAAATGAGTATTTGAATTCTTCCCTACCTTATTCCTGTGCTGAGATACAGGCTGCTCCAACCTGCTGTAAAATGCTTGATTTCGAGAGTGAGCAAAACTAATGAAAACATTGTTGGGGTAAAACCTAAAGGGAAAGACCTAGCACCAAATCCAATTTGCCATCTGATCTAACTTCTGGAGGCAGTCAAAATGATCCTTAGAATTCTTCCCTACCTTATTCCTGTGCTGAGATACAGGCTGCTCCAACCTGCTGTAAAATGCTTGATTTCGAGAGTGAGCGAAACTAATGAAAACATTGTTGGGGTAAAACCTAAAGGGAAAGACCTAGCACCAAATCCAATTTGCCATCTGATCTAACTTCTGGAGGCAGTCAAAATGATCCTTAGAATTCTTCCCTACCTTATTCCTGTGCTGAGATACAGGCTGCTCCAACCTGCTGTAAAATGCTTGATTTCGAGAGTGAGCGAAACTAATGAAAACATTGTTGGGGTAAAACCTAAAGGGAAAGACCTAGCACCAAATCCAATTTGCCATCTGATCTAACTTCTGGAGGCAGTCAAAATGATCCTTAGAATTCTTCCCTACCTTATTCCTGTGCTGAGATACAGGCTGCTCCAACCTGCTGTAAAATGCTTGATTTCGAGAGTGAGCGAAACTAATGAAAACATTGTTGGGGTAAAACCTAAAGGGAAAGACCTAGCACCAAATCCAATTTGCCATCTGATCTAACTTCTGGAGGCAGTCAAAATGATCCTTAGAATTCTTCCCTACCTTATTCCTGTGCTGAGATACAGGCTGCTCCAACCTGCTGTAAAATGCTTGATTTCGAGAGTGAGCGAAACTAATGAAAACATTGTTGGGGTAAAACCTAAAGGGAAAGACCTAGCACCAAATCCAATTTGCCATCTGATCTAACTTCTGGAGGCAGTCAAAATGATCCTTAGAATTCTTCCCTACCTTATTCCTGTGCTGAGATACAGGCTGCTCCAACCTGCTGTAAAATGCTTGATTTCGAGAGTGAGCGAAACTAATGAAAACATTGTTGGGGTAAAACCTAAAGGGAAAGACCTAGCACCAAATCCAATTTGCCATCTGATCTAACTTCTGGAGGCAGTCAAAATGATCCTTAGAATTCTTCCCTACCTTATTCCTGTGCTGAGATACAGGCTGCTCCAACCTGCTGTAAAATGCTTGATTTCGAGAGTGAGCGAAACTAATGAAAACATTGTTGGGGTAAAACCTAAAGGGAAAGACCTAGCACCAAATCCAATTTGCCATCTGATCTAACTTCTGGAGGCAGTCAAAATGATCCTTAGAATTCTTCCCTACCTTATTCCTGTGCTGAGATACAGGCTGCTCCAACCTGCTGTAAAATGCTTGATTTTGAGAGTGAGCGAAACTAATGAAAACATTGTTGGGGTAAAACCTAAAGGGAAAGACCTAGCACCAAATCCAATTGGCCATCTGATCTAACTTCTGGAGGCAGTCAAAATGATCCTTAGAATTCTTCCCTACCTTATTCCTGTGCTGAGATACAGGCTGCTCCAACCTGCTGTAAAATGCTTGATTTCGAGAGTGAGCGAAACTAATGAAAACATTGTTGGGGTAAAACCTAAAGGGAAAGACCTAGCACCAAATCCAATTTGCCATCTGATCTAACTTCTGGAGGCAGTCAAAATGATTCTTAGAATTCTTCCCTACCTTATTCCTGTGCTGAGATACAGGCTGCTCCAACCTGCTGTAAAATGCTTGATTTCGAGAGTGAGCGAAACTAATGAAAACATTGTTGGGGTAAAACCTAAAGGGAAAGACCTAGCACCAAATTCCATTGGCCATCTGATCTAACTTCTGGAGGCAGTCAAAATGATCCTTAGAATTCTTCCCTACCTTATTCCTGTGCTGAGATACAGGCTGCTCCAACCTGCTGTAAAATGCTTGATTTCGAGAGTGAGCGAAACTAATGAAAACATTGTTGGGGTAAAACCTAAAGGGAAAGACCTAGCACCAAATCCAATTGGCCATCTGATCTAACTTCTGGAGGCAGTCAAAATGATCCTTAGAATTCTTCCCTACCTTATTCCTGTGCTGAGATACAGGCTGCTCCAACCTGCTGTAAAATGCTTGATTTCGAGAGTGAGCGAAACTAATGAAAACATTGTTGGGGTAAAACCTAAAGGGAAAGACCTAGCACCAAATCCAATTTGCCATCTGATCTAACTTCTGGAGGCAGTCAAAATGATCCTTAGAATTCTTCCCTACCTTATTCTTGTGCTGAGATACAGGCTGCTCCAACCTGCTGTAAAATGCTTGATTTCGAGAGTGAGCGAAACTAATGAAAACATTGTTGGGGTAAAACCTAAAGGGAAAGACCTAGCACCAAATCCAATTTGCCATCTGATCTAACTTCTGGAGGCAGTCAAAATGATCCTTAGAATTCTTCCCTACCTTATTCCTGTGCTGAGATACAGGCTGCTCCAACCTGCTGTAAAATGCTTGATTTCGAGAGTGAGCGAAACTAATGAAAACATTGTTGGGGTAAAACCTAAAGGGAAAGACCTAGCACCAAATCCAATTTGCCATCTGATCTAACTTCTGGAGGCAGTCAAAATGAGTATTTGAATTCTTCCCTACCTTATTCCTGTGCTGAGATACAGGCTGCTCCAACCTGCTGTAAAATGCTTGATTTCGAGAGTGAGCAAAACTAATGAAAACATTGTTGGGGTAAAACCTAAAGGGAAAGACCTAGCACCAAATCCAATTTGCCATCTGATCTAACTTCTGGAGGCAGTCAAAATGATCCTTAGAATTCTTCCCTACCTTATTCCTGTGCTGAGATACAGGCTGCTCCAACCTGCTGTAAAATGCTTGATTTCGAGAGTGAGCGAAACTAATGAAAACATTGTTGGGGTAAAACCTAAAGGGAAAGACCTAGCACCAAATCCAATTGGCCATCTGATCTAACTTCTGGAGGCAGTCAAAATGATCCTTAGAATTCTTCCCTACCTTATTCCTGTGCTGAGATACAGGCTGCTCCAACCTGCTGTAAAATGCTTGATTTCGAGAGTGAGCGAAACTAATGAAAACATTGTTGGGGTAAAACCTAAAGGGAAAGACCTAGCACCAAATCCAATTTGCCATCTGATCTAACTTCTGGAGGCAGTCAAAATGATCCTTAGAATTCTTCCCTACCTTATTCCTGTGCTGAGATACAGGCTGCTCCAACCTGCTGTAAAATGCTTGATTTCGAGAGTGAGCGAAACTAATGAAAACATTGTTGGGGTAAAACCTAAAGGGAAAGACCTAGCACCAAATCCAATTTGCCATCTGATCTAACTTCTGGAGGCAGTCAAAATGATCCTTAGAATTCTTCCCTACCTTATTCCTGTGCTGAGATACAGGCTGCTCCAACCTGCTGTAAAATGCTTGATTTCGAGAGTGAGCGAAACTAATGAAAACATTGTTGGGGTAAAACCTAAAGGGAAAGACCTAGCACCAAATTCCATTGGCCATCTGATCTAACTTCTGGAGGCAGTCAAAATGAGTATTTGAATTCTTCCCTACCTTATTCCTGTGCTGAGATACAGGCTGCTCCAACCTGCTGTAAAATGCTTGATTTCGAGAGTGAGCAAAACTAATGAAAACATTGTTGGGGTAAAACCTAAAGGGAAAGACCTAGCACCAAATCCAATTTGCCATCTGATCTAACTTCTGGAGGCAGTCAAAATGATCCTTAGAATTCTTCCCTACCTTATTCCTGTGCTGAGATACAGGCTGCTCCAACCTGCTGTAAAATGCTTGATTTCGAGAGTGAGCGAAACTAATGAAAACATTGTTGGGGTAAAACCTAAAGGGAAAGACCTAGCACCAAATCCAATTTGCCATCTGATCTAACTTCTGGAGGCAGTCAAAATGATCCTTAGAATTCTTCCCTACCTTATTCCTGTGCTGAGATACAGGCTGCTCCAACCTGCTGTAAAATGCTTGATTTCGAGAGTGAGCAAAACTAATGAAAACATTGTTGGGGTAAAACCTAAAGGGAAAGACCTAGCACCAAATCCAATTTGCCATCTGATCTAACTTCTGGAGGCAGTCAAAATGATCCTTAGAATTCTTCCCTACCTTATTCCTGTGCTGAGATACAGGCTGCTCCAACCTGCTGTAAAATGCTTGATTTCGAGAGTGAGCGAAACTAATGAAAACATTGTTGGGGTAAAACCTAAAGGGAAAGACCTAGCACCAAATCCAATTTGCCATCTGATCTAACTTCTGGAGGCAGTCAAAATGATCCTTAGAATTCTTCCCTACCTTATTCCTGTGCTGAGATACAGGCTGCTCCAACCTGCTGTAAAATGCTTGATTTCGAGAGTGAGCGAAACTAATGAAAACATTGTTGGGGTAAAACCTAAAGGGAAAGACCTAGCACCAAATCCAATTTGCCATCTGATCTAACTTCTGGAGGCAGTCAAAATGATCCTTAGAATTCTTCCCTACCTTATTCCTGTGCTGAGATACAGGCTGCTCCAACCTGCTGTAAAATGCTTGATTTCGAGAGTGAGCGAAACTAATGAAAACATTGTTGGGGTAAAACCTAAAGGGAAAGACCTAGCACCAAATTCCATTGGCCATCTGATCTAACTTCTGGAGGCAGTCAAAATGAGTATTTGAATTCTTCCCTACCTTATTCCTGTGCTGAGATACAGGCTGCTCCAACCTGCTGTAAAATGCTTGATTTCGAGAGTGAGCAAAACTAATGAAAACATTGTTGGGGTAAAACCTAAAGGGAAAGACCTAGCACCAAATCCAATTTGCCATCTGATCTAACTTCTGGAGGCAGTCAAAATGATCCTTAGAATTCTTCCCTACCTTATTCCTGTGCTGAGATACAGGCTGCTCCAACCTGCTGTAAAATGCTTGATTTCGAGAGTGAGCGAAACTAATGAAAACATTGTTGGGGTAAAACCTAAAGGGAAAGACCTAGCACCAAATCCAATTTGCCATCTGATCTAACTTCTGGAGGCAGTCAAAATGATCCTTAGAATTCTTCCCTACCTTATTCCTGTGCTGAGACACAGGCTGCTCCAACCTGCTGTAAAATGCTTGATTTCGAGAGTGAGCGAAACTAATGAAAACATTGTTGGGGTAAAACCTAAAGGGAAAGACCTAGCACCAAATCCAATTTGCCATCTGATCTAACTTCTGGAGGCAGTCAAAATGATCCTTAGAATTCTTCCCTACCTTATTCCTGTGCTGAGATACAGGCTGCTCCAACCTGCTGTAAAATGCTTGATTTCGAGAGTGAGCGAAACTAATGAAAACATTGTTGGGGTAAAACCTAAAGGGAAAGACCTAGCACCAAATCCAATTTGCCATCTGATCTAACTTCTGGAGGCAGTCAAAATGATCCTTAGAATTCTTCCCTACCTTATTCCTGTGCTGAGATACAGGCTGCTCCAACCTGCTGTAAAATGCTTGATTTCGAGAGTGAGCGAAACTAATGAAAACATTGTTGGGGTAAAACCTAAAGGGAAAGACCTAGCACCAAATCCAATTTGCCATCTGATCTAACTTCTGGAGGCAGTCAAAATGATCCTTAGAATTCTTCCCTACCTTATTCCTGTGCTGAGATACAGGCTGCTCCAACCTGCTGTAAAATGCTTGATTTCGAGAGTGAGCGAAACTAATGAAAACATTGTTGGGGTAAAACCTAAAGGGAAAGACCTAGCACCAAATCCAATTGGCCATCTGATCTAACTTCTGGAGGCAGTCAAAATGATCCTTAGAATTCTTCCCTACCTTATTCCTGTGCTGAGATACAGGCTGCTCCAACCTGCTGTAAAATGCTTGATTTCGAGAGTGAGCGAAACTAATGAAAACATTGTTGGGGTAAAACCTAAAGGGAAAGACCTAGCACCAAATCCAATTTGCCATCTGATCTAACTTCTGGAGGCAGTCAAAATGATCCTTAGAATTCTTCCCTACCTTATTCCTGTGCTGAGATACAGGCTGCTCCAACCTGCTGTAAAATGCTTGATTTCGAGAGTGAGCGAAACTAATGAAAACATTGTTGGGGTAAAACCTAAAGGGAAAGACCTAGCACCAAATCCAATTTGCCATCTGATCTAACTTCTGGAGGCAGTCAAAATGATCCTTAGAATTCTTCCCTACCTTATTCCTGTGCTGAGATACAGGCTGCTCCAACCTGCTGTAAAATGCTTGATTTCGAGAGTGAGCGAAACTAATGAAAACATTGTTGGGGTAAAACCTAAAGGGAAAGACCTAGCACCAAATCCAATTGGCCATCTGATCTAACTTCTGGAGGCAGTCAAAATGATCCTTAGAATTCTTCCCTACCTTATTCCTGTGCTGAGATACAGGCTGCTCCAACCTACTGTAAAATGCTTGATTTCGAGAGTGAGCGAAACTAATGAAAACATTGTTGGGGTAAAACCTAAAGGGAAAGACCTAGCACCAAATTCCATTGGCCATCTGATCTAACTTCTGGAGGCAGTCAAAATGATCCTTAGAATTCTTCCCTACCTTATTCCTGTGCTGAGATACAGGCTGCTCCAACCTGCTGTAAAATGCTTGATTTCGAGAGTGAGCGAAACTAATGAAAACATTGTTGGGGTAAAACCTAAAGGGAAAGACCTAGCACCAAATCCAATTTGCCATCTGATCTAACTTCTGGAGGCAGTCAAAATGATCCTTAGAATTCTTCCCTACCTTATTCCTGTGCTGAGATACAGGCTGCTCCAACCTGCTGTAAAATGCTTGATTTCGAGAGTGAGCGAAACTAATGAAAACATTGTTGGGGTAAAACCTAAAGGGAAAGACCTAGCACCAAATCCAATTTGCCATCTGATCTAACTTCTGTAGGCAGTCAAAATGATCCTTAGAATTCTTCCCTACCTTATTCCTGTGCTGAGATACAGGCTGCTCCAACCTGCTGTAAAATGCTTGATTTCGAGAGTGAGCGAAACTAATGAAAACATTGTTGGGGTAAAACCTAAAGGGAAAGACCTAGCACCAAATCCAATTTGCCATCTGATCTAACTTCTGGAGGCAGTCAAAATGATCCTTAGAATTCTTCCCTACCTTATTCCTGTGCTGAGATACAGGCTGCTCCAACCTGCTGTAAAATGCTTGATTTCGAGAGTGAGCGAAACTAATGAAAACATTGTTGGGGTAAAACCTAAAGGGAAAGACCTAGCACCAAATCCAATTGGCCATCTGATCTAACTTCTGGAGGCAGTCAAAATGATCCTTAGAATTCTTCCCTACCTTATTCCTGTGCTGAGATACAGGCTGCTCCAACCTGCTGTAAAATGCTTGATTTCGAGAGTGAGCGAAACTAATGAAAACATTGTTGGGGTAAAACCTAAAGGGAAAGACCTAGCACCAAATCCAATTTGCCATCTGATCTAACTTCTGGAGGCAGTCAAAATGATCCTTAGAATTCTTCCCTACCTTATTCCTGTGCTGAGATACAGGCTGCTCCAACCTGCTGTAAAATGCTTGATTTCGAGAGTGAGCGAAACTAATGAAAACATTGTTGGGGTAAAACCTAAAGGGAAAGACCTAGCACCAAATCCAATTGGCCATCTGATCTAACTTCTGGAGGCAGTCAAAATGATCCTTAGAATTCTTCCCTACCTTATTCCTGTGCTGAGATACAGGCTGCTCCAACCTGCTGTAAAATGCTTGATTTCGAGAGTGAGCGAAACTAATGAAAACATTGTTGGGGTAAAACCTAAAGGGAAAGACCTAGCACCAAATCCAATTTGCCATCTGATCTAACTTCTGGAGGCAGTCAAAATGATCCTTAGAATTCTTCCCTACCTTATTCCTGTGCTGAGATACAGGCTGCTCCAACCTGCTGTAAAATGCTTGATTTCGAGAGTGAGCGAAACTAATGAAAACATTGTTGGGGTAAAACCTAAAGGGAAAGACCTAGCACCAAATCCAATTTGCCATCTGATCTAACTTCTGGAGGCAGTCAAAATGATCCTTAGAATTCTTCCCTACCTTATTCCTGTGCTGAGATACAGGCTGCTCCAACCTGCTGTAAAATGCTTGATTTCGAGAGTGAGCGAAACTAATGAAAACATTGTTGGGGTAAAACCTAAAGGGAAAGACCTAGCACCAAATCCAATTTGCCATCTGATCTAACTTCTGGAGGCAGTCAAAATGATCCTTAGAATTCTTCCCTACCTTATTCCTGTGCTGAGATACAGGCTGCTCCAACCTGCTGTAAAATGCTTGATTTCGAGAGTGAGCGAAACTAATGAAAACATTGTTGGGGTAAAACCTAAAGGGAAAGACCTAGCACCAAATCCAATTTGCCATCTGATCTAACTTCTGGAGGCAGTCAAAATGATCCTTAGAATTCTTCCCTACCTTATTCCTGTGCTGAGATACAGGCTGCTCCAACCTGCTGTAAAATGCTTGATTTCGAGAGTGAGCGAAACTAATGAAAACATTGTTGGGGTAAAACCTAAAGGGAAAGACCTAGCACCAAATCCAATTGGCCATCTGATCTAACTTCTGGAGGCAGTCAAAATGATCCTTAGAATTCTTCCCTACCTTATTCCTGTGCTGAGATACAGGCTGCTCCAACCTGCTGTAAAATGCTTGATTTCGAGAGTGAGCGAAACTAATGAAAACATTGTTGGGGTAAAACCTAAAGGGAAAGACCTAGCACCAAATCCAATTTGCCATCTGATCTAACTTCTGGAGGCAGTCAAAATGATCCTTAGAATTCTTCCCTACCTTATTCCTGTGCTGAGATACAGGCTGCTCCAACCTGCTGTAAAATGCTTGATTTCGAGAGTGAGCGAAACTAATGAAAACATTGTTGGGGTAAAACCTAAAGGGAAAGACCTAGCACCAAATCCAATTTGCCATCTGATCTAACTTCTGGAGGCAGTCAAAATGATCCTTAGAATTCTTCCCTACCTTATTCCTGTGCTGAGATACAGGCTGCTCCAACCTGCTGTAAAATGCTTGATTTTGAGAGTGAGCGAAACTAATGAAAACATTGTTGGGGTAAAACCTAAAGGGAAAGACCTAGCACCAAATCCAATTTGCCATCGGATCTAACTTCTGGAGGCAGTCAAAATGATCCTTAGAATTCTTCCCTACCTTATTCCTGTGCTGAGATACAGGCTGCTCCAACCTGCTGTAAAATGCTTGATTTCGAGAGTGAGCGAAACTAATGAAAACATTGTTGGGGTAAAACCTAAAGGGAAAGACCTAGCACCAAATCCAATTGGCCATCTGATCTAACTTCTGGAGGCAGTCAAAATGATCCTTAGAATTCTTCCCTACCTTATTCCTGTGCTGAGATACAGGCTGCTCCAACCTGCTGTAAAATGCTTGATTTCGAGAGTGAGCGAAACTAATGAAAACATTGTTGGGGTAAAACCTAAAGGGAAAGACCTAGCACCAAATCCAATTTGCCATCTGATCTAACTTCTGGAGGCAGTCAAAATGATCCTTAGAATTCTTCCCTACCTTATTCCTGTGCTGAGATACAGGCTGCTCCAACCTGCTGTAAAATGCTTGATTTCGAGAGTGAGCGAAACTAATGAAAACATTGTTGGGGTAAAACCTAAAGGGAAAGACCTAGCACCAAATCCAATTTGCCATCTGATCTAACTTCTGGAGGCAGTCAAAATGATCCTTAGAATTCTTCCCTACCTTATTCCTGTGCTGAGATACAGGCTGCTCCAACCTGCTGTAAAATGCTTGATTTCGAGAGTGAGCGAAACTAATGAAAACATTGTTGGGGTAAAACCTAAAGGGAAAGACCTAGCACCAAATCCAATTTGCCATCTGATCTAACTTCTGGAGGCAGTCAAAATGATCCTTAGAATTCTTCCCTACCTTATTCCTGTGCTGAGATACAGGCTGCTCCAACCTGCTGTAAAATGCTTGATTTCGAGAGTGAGCGAAACTAATGAAAACATTGTTGGGGTAAAACCTAAAGGGAAAGACCTAGCACCAAATCCAATTGGCCATCTGATCTAACTTCTGGAGGCAGTCAAAATGATCCTTAGAATTCTTCCCTACCTTATTCCTGTGCTGAGATACAGGCTGCTCCAACCTGCTGTAAAATGCTTGATTTCGAGAGTGAGCGAAACTAATGAAAACATTGTTGGGGTAAAACCTAAAGGGAAAGACCTAGCACCAAATCCAATTTGCCATCTGATCTAACTTCTGGAGGCAGTCAAAATGATCATTAGAATTCTTCCCTACCTTATTCCTGTGCTGAGATACAGGCTGCTCCAACCTGCTGTAAAATGCTTGATTTCGAGAGTGAGCGAAACTAATGAAAACATTGTTGGGGTAAAACCTAAAGGGAAAGACCTAGCACCAAATCCAATTTGCCATCTGATCTAACTTCTGGAGGCAGTCAAAATGATCCTTAGAATTCTTCCCTACCTTATTCCTGTGCTGAGATACAGGCTGCTCCAACCTGCTGTAAAATGCTTGATTTTGAGAGTGAGCGAAACTAATGAAAACATTGTTGGGGTAAAACCTAAAGGGAAAGACCTAGCACCAAATCCAATTTGCCATCGGATCTAACTTCTGGAGGCAGTCAAAATGATCCTTAGAATTCTTCCCTACCTTATTCCTGTGCTGAGATACAGGCTGCTCCAACCTGCTGTAAAATGCTTGATTTCGAGAGTGAGCGAAACTAATGAAAACATTGTTGGGGTAAAACCTAAAGGGAAAGACCTAGCACCAAATCCAATTGGCCATCTGATCTAACTTCTGGAGGCAGTCAAAATGATCCTTAGAATTCTTCCCTACCTTATTCCTGTGCTGAGATACAGGCTGCTCCAACCTGCTGTAAAATGCTTGATTTCGAGAGTGAGCGAAACTAATGAAAACATTGTTGGGGTAAAACCTAAAGGGAAAGACCTAGCACCAAATCCAATTTGCCATCTGATCTAACTTCTGGAGGCAGTCAAAATGATCCTTAGAATTCTTCCCTACCTTATTCCTGTGCTGAGATACAGGCTGCTCCAACCTGCTGTAAAATGCTTGATTTCGAGAGTGAGCGAAACTAATGAAAACATTGTTGGGGTAAAACCTAAAGGGAAAGACCTAGCACCAAATCCAATTTGCCATCTGATCTAACTTCTGGAGGCAGTCAAAATGATCCTTAGAATTCTTCCCTACCTTATTCCTGTGCTGAGATACAGGCTGCTCCAACCTGCTGTAAAATGCTTGATTTCGAGAGTGAGCGAAACTAATGAAAACATTGTTGGGGTAAAACCTAAAGGGAAAGACCTAGCACCAAATCCAATTTGCCATCTGATCTAACTTCTGGAGGCAGTCAAAATGATCCTTAGAATTCTTCCCTACCTTATTCCTGTGCTGAGATACAGGCTGCTCCAACCTGCTGTAAAATGCTTGATTTCGAGAGTGAGCGAAACTAATGAAAACATTGTTGGGGTAAAACCTAAAGGGAAAGACCTAGCACCAAATTCCATTGGCCATCTGATCTAACTTCTGGAGGCAGTCAAAATGAGTATTTGAATTCTTCCCTACCTTATTCCTGTGCTGAGATACAGGCTGCTCCAACCTGCTGTAAAATGCTTGATTTCGAGAGTGAGCAAAACTAATGAAAACATTGTTGGGGTAAAACCTAAAGGGAAAGACCTAGCACCAAATCCAATTTGCCATCTGATCTAACTTCTGGAGGCAGTCAAAATGATCCTTAGAATTCTTCCCTACCTTATTCCTGTGCTGAGATACAGGCTGCTCCAACCTGCTGTAAAATGCTTGATTTCGAGAGTGAGCGAAACTAATGAAAACATTGTTGGGGTAAAACCTAAAGGGAAAGACCTAGCACCAAATCCAATTTGCCATCTGATCTAACTTCTGGAGGCAGTCAAAATGATCCTTAGAATTCTTCCCTACCTTATTCCTGTGCTGAGATACAGGCTGCTCCATCCTGCTGTAAAATGCTTGATTTCGAGAGTGAGCGAAACTAATGAAAACATTGTTGGGGTAAAACCTAAAGGGAAAGACCTAGCACCAAATCCAATTTGCCATCTGATCTAACTTCTGGAGGCAGTCAAAATGATCCTTAGAATTCTTCCCTACCTTATTCCTGTGCTGAGATACAGGCTGCTCCAACCTGCTGTAAAATGCTTGATTTCGAGAGTGAGCGAAACTAATGAAAACATTGTTGGGGTAAAACCTAAAGGGAAAGACCTAGCACCAAATCCAATTTGCCATCTGATCTAACTTCTGGAGGCAGTCAAAATGATCCTTAGAATTCTTCCCTACCTTATTCCTGTGCTGAGATACAGGCTGCTCCATCCTGCTGTAAAATGCTTGATTTCGAGAGTGAGCGAAACTAATGAAAACATTGTTGGGGTAAAACCTAAAGGGAAAGACCTAGCACCAAATCCAATTTGCCATCTGATCTAACTTCTGGAGGCAGTCAAAATGATCCTTAGAATTCTTCCCTACCTTATTCCTGTGCTGAGATACAGGCTGCTCCAACCTGCTGTAAAATGCTTGATTTCGAGAGTGAGCGAAACTAATGAAAACATTGTTGGGGTAAAACCTAAAGGGAAAGACCTAGCACCAAATCCAATTTGCCATCTGATCTAACTTCTGGAGGCAGTCAAAATGATCCTTAGAATTCTTCCCTACCTTATTCCTGTGCTGAGATACAGGCTGCTCCATCCTGCTGTAAAATGCTTGATTTCGAGAGTGAGCGAAACTAATGAAAACATTGTTGGGGTAAAACCTAAAGGGAAAGACCTAGCACCAAATCCAATTTGCCATCTGATCTAACTTCTGGAGGCAGTCAAAATGATCCTTAGAATTCTTCCCTACCTTATTCCTGTGCTGAGATACAGGCTGCTCCAACCTGCTGTAAAATGCTTGATTTCGAGAGTGAGCGAAACTAATGAAAACATTGTTGGGGTAAAACCTAAAGGGAAAGACCTAGCACCAAATCCAATTTGCCATCTGATCTAACTTCTGGAGGCAGTCAAAATGATCCTTAGAATTCTTCCCTACCTTATTCCTGTGCTGAGATACAGGCTGCTCCAACCTGCTGTAAAATGCTTGATTTCGAGAGTGAGCGAAACTAATGAAAACATTGTTGGGGTAAAACCTAAAGGGAAAGACCTAGCACCAAATTCCATTGGCCATATGATCTAACTTCTGGAGGCAGTCAAAATGATCCTTAGAATTCTTCCCTACCTTATTCCTGTGCTGAGATACAGGCTGCTCCAACCTGCTGTAAAATGCTTGATTTCGAGAGTGAGCGAAACTAATGAAAACATTGTTGGGGTAAAACCTAAAGGGAAAGACCTAGCACCAAATTCCATTGGCCATCTGATCTAACTTCTGGAGGCAGTCAAAATGATCCTTAGAATTCTTCCCTACCTTATTCCTGTGCTGAGATACAGGCTGCTCCAACCTGCTGTAAAATGCTTGATTTCGAGAGTGAGCGAAACTAATGAAAACATTGTTGGGGTAAAACCTAAAGGGAAAGACCTAGCACCAAATCCAATTGGCCATCTGATCTAACTTCTGGAGGCAGTTAAAATGAGTATTTGAATTCTTCCCTACCTTATTCCTGTGCTGAGATACAGGCTGCTCCAACCTGCTGTAAAATGCTTGATTTCGAGAGTGAGCGAAACTAATGAAAACATTGTTGGGGTAAAACCTAAAGGGAAAGACCTAGCACCAAATCCAATTGGCCATCTGATCTAACTTCTGGAGGCAGTCAAAATGATCCTTAGAATTCTTCCCTACCTTATTCCTGTGCTGAGATACAGGCTGCTCCAACCTGCTGTAAAATGCTTGATTTCGAGAGTGAGCGAAACTAATGAAAACATTGTTGGGGTAAAACCTAAAGGGAAAGACCTAGCACCAAATCCAATTTGCCATCTGATCTAACTTCTGGAGGCAGTCAAAATGATCCTTAGAATTCTTCCCTACCTTATTCCTGTGCTGAGATACAGGCTGCTCCAACCTGCTGTAAAATGCTTGATTTCGAGAGTGAGCGAAACTAATGAAAACATTGTTGGGGTAAAACCTAAAGGGAAAGACCTAGCACCAAATCCAATTTGCCATCTGATCTAACTTCTGGAGGCAGTCAAAATGATCCTTAGAATTCTTCCCCTACCTTATTCCTGTGCTGAGATACAGGCTGCTCCAACCTGCTGTAAAATGCTTGATTTCGAGAGTGAGCGAAACTAATGAAAACATTGTTGGGGTAAAACCTAAAGGGAAAGACCTAGCACCAAATCCAATTTGCCATCTGATCTAACTTCTGGAGGCAGTCAAAATGATCCTTAGAATTCTTCCCTACCTTATTCCTGTGCTGAGATACAGGCTGCTCCAACCTGCTGTAAAATGCTTGATTTCGAGAGTGAGCGAAACTAATGAAAACATTGTTGGGGTAAAACCTAAAGGGAAAGACCTAGCACCAAATCCAATTTGCCATCTGATCTAACTTCTGGAGGCAGTCAAAATGATCCTTAGAATTCTTCCCTACCTTATTCCTGTGCTGAGATACAGGCTGCTCCATCCTGCTGTAAAATGCTTGATTTCGAGAGTGAGCGAAACTAATGAAAACATTGTTGGGGTAAAACCTAAAGGGAAAGACCTAGCACCAAATCCAATTTGCCATCTGATCTAACTTCTGGAGGCAGTCAAAATGATCCTTAGAATTCTTCCCTACCTTATTCCTGTGCTGAGATACAGGCTGCTCCAACCCTGCTGTAAAATGCTTGATTTCGAGAGTGAGCGAAACTAATGAAAACATTGTTGGGGTAAAACCTAAAGGGAAAGACCTAGCACCAAATCCAATTTGCCATCTGATCTAACTTCTGGAGGCAGTCAAAATGATCCTTAGAATTCTTCCCTACCTTATTCCTGTGCTGAGATACAGGCTGCTCCATCCTGCTGTAAAATGCTTGATTTCGAGAGTGAGCGAAAACTAATGAAAACATTGTTGGGGTAAAACCTAAAGGGAAAGACCTAGCACCAAATCCAATTTGCCATCTGATCTAACTTCTGGAGGCAGTCAAAATGATCCTTAGAATTCTTCCCTACCTTATTCCTGTGCTGAGATACAGGCTGCTCCAACCTGCTGTAAAATGCTTGATTTCGAGAGTGAGCGAAACTAATGAAAACATTGTTGGGGTCAAAACCTAAAGGGAAAGACCTAGCACCAAATCCAATTTTGCCATCTGATCTAACTTCTGGAGGCAGTCAAAATGATCCTTAGAATTCTTCCCTACCTTATTCCTGTGCTGAGATACAGGCTGCTCCCATCCTGCTGAAAATGCTTGATTTCGAGAGTGAGCGAAACTAATGAAAACATTGTTGGGGTAAAACCTAAAGGGAAAGACCTAGCACCAAATCCAATTTGCCATCTGATCTAACTTCTGGAGGCAGTCAAAATGATCCTTAGAATTCTTCCCTACCTTATTCCTGTGCTGAGATACAGGCTGCTCCAACCTGCTGTAAAATGCTTGATTTCGAGAGTGAGCGAAACTAATGAAAACATTGTTGGGGTAAAACCTAAAGGGAAAGACCTAGCACCAAATCCAATTTGCCATCTGATCTAACTTCTGGAGGCAGTCAAAATGATCCTTAGAATTCTTCCCTACCTTATTCCTGTGCTGAGATACAGGCTGCTCCATCCTGCTGTAAAATGCTTGATTTCGAGAGTGAGCGAAACTAATGAAAACATTGTTGGGGTAAAACCTAAAGGGAAAGACCTAGCACCAAATCCAATTTGCCATCTGATCTAACTTCTGGAGGCAGTCAAAATGATCCTTAGAATTCTTCCCTACCTTATTCCTGTGCTGAGATACAGGCTGCTCCAACCTGCTGTAAAATGCTTGATTTCGAGAGTGAGCGAAACTAATGAAAACATTGTTGGGGTAAAACCTAAAGGGAAAGACCTAGCACCAAATCCAATTGGCCATCTGATCTAACTTCTGGAGGCAGTCAAAATGATCCTTAGAATTCTTCCCTACCTTATTCCTGTGCTGAGATACAGGCTGCTCCAACCTGCTGTAAAATGCTTGATTTCGAGAGTGAGCGAAACTAATGAAAACATTGTTGGGGTAAAACCTAAAGGGAAAGACCTAGCACCAAATTCCATTGGCCATATGATCTAACTTCTGGAGGCAGTCAAAATGATCCTTAGAATTCTTCCCTACCTTATTCCTGTGCTGAGATACAGGCTGCTCCAACCTGCTGTAAAATGCTTGATTTCGAGAGTGAGCGAAACTAATGAAAACATTGTTGGGGTAAAACCTAAAGGGAAAGACCTAGCACCAAATTCCATTGGCCATCTGATCTAACTTCTGGAGGCAGTCAAAATGATCCTTAGAATTCTTCCCTACCTTATTCCTGTGCTGAGATACAGGCTGCTCCAACCTGCTGTAAAATGCTTGATTTCGAGAGTGAGCGAAACTAATGAAAACATTGTTGGGGTAAAACCTAAAGGGAAAGACCTAGCACCAAATCCAATTTGCCATCTGATCTAACTTCTGGAGGCAGTTAAAATGAGTATTTGAATTCTTCCCTACCTTATTCCTGTGCTGAGATACAGGCTGCTCCAACCTGCTGTAAAATGCTTGATTTCGAGAGTGAGCGAAAACTAATGAAAACATTGTTGGGGTAAAACCTAAAGGGAAAGACCTAGCACCAAATCCAATTGGCCATCTGATCTAACTTCTGGAGGCAGTCAAAATGATCCTTAGAATTCTTCCCTACCTTATTCCTGTGCTGAGATACAGGCTGCTCCAACCTGCTGTAAAATGCTTGATTTCGAGAGTGAGCGAAACTAATGAAAACATTGTTGGGGTAAAACCTAAAGGGAAAGACCTAGCACCAAATCCAATTTGCCATCTGATCTAACTTCTGGAGGCAGTCAAAATGATCCTTAGAATTCTTCCCTACCTTATTCCTGTGCTGAGATACAGGCTGCTCCAACCTGCTGTAAAATGCTTGATTTCGAGAGTGAGCGAAACTAATGAAAAACATTGTTGGGGTAAAACCCTAAAGGGAAAGACCTAGCACCAAATCCAATTTGCCATCTGATCTAACTTCTGGAGGCAGTCAAAATGATCCTTAGAATTCTTCCCTACCTTATTCCTGTGCTGAGATACAGGCTGCTCCAACCTGCTGTAAAATGCTTGATTTCGAGAGTGAGCGAAACTAATGAAAACATTGTTGGGGTAAAACCTAAAGGGAAAGACCTAGCACCAAATTCCATTGGCCATCTGATCTAACTTCTGGAGGCAGTCAAAATGATCCTTAGAATTCTTCCCTACCTTATTCCTGTGCTGAGATACAGGCTGCTCCAACCTGCTGTAAAATGCTTGATTTCGAGAGTGAGCGAAACTAATGAAAACATTGTTGGGGTAAAACCTAAAGGGAAAGACCTAGCACCAAATCCAATTTGCCATCTGATCTAACTTCTGGAGGCAGTCAAAATGATCCTTAGAATTCTTCCCTACCTTATTCCTGTGCTGAGATACAGGCTGCTCCAACCTGCTGTAAAATGCTTGATTTCGAGAGTGAGCGAAACTAATGAAAACATTGTTGGGGTAAAACCTAAAGGGAAAGACCTAGCACCAAATTCCATTGGCCATCTGATCTAACTTCTGGAGGCAGTCAAAATGATCCTTAGAATTCTTCCCTACCTTATTCCTGTGCTGAGATACAGGCTGCTCCAACCTGCTGTAAAATGCTTGATTTCGAGAGTGAGCGAAACTAATGAAAACATTGTTGGGGTAAAACCTAAAGGGAAAGACCTAGCACCAAATCCAATTTGCCATCTGATCTAACTTCTGGAGGCAGTCAAAATGATCCTTAGAATTCTTCCCTACCTTATTCCTGTGCTGAGATACAGGCTGCTCCAACCTGCTGTAAAATGCTTGATTTCGAGAGTGAGCGAAACTAATGAAAACATTGTTGGGGTAAAACCTAAAGGGAAAGACCTAGCACCAAATTCCATTGGCCATCTGATCTAACTTCTGGAGGCAGTCAAAATGAGTATTTGAATTCTTCCCTACCTTATTCCTGTGCTGAGATACAGGCTGCTCCAACCTGCTGTAAAATGCTTGATTTCGAGAGTGAGCGAAACTAATGAAAACATTGTTGGGGTAAAACCTAAAGGGAAAGACCTAGCACCAAATCCAATTTGCCATCTGATCTAACTTCTGGAGGCAGTCAAAATGAGTATTTGAATTCTTCCCTACCTTATTCCTGTGCTGAGATACAGGCTGCTCCAACCTGCTGTAAAATGCTTGATTTCGAGAGTGAGCGAAACTAATGAAAACATTGTTGGGGTAAAACCTAAAGGGAAAGACCTAGCACCAAATCCAATTTGCCATCTGATCTAACTTCTGGAGGCAGTCAAAATGATCCTTAGAATTCTTCCCTACCTTATTCCTGTGCTGAGATACAGGCTGCTCCAACCTGCTGTAAAATGCTTGATTTCGAGAGTGAGCGAAACTAATGAAAACATTGTTGGGGTAAAAACCTAAAGGGAAAGACCTAGCACCAAATCCAATTTGCCATCTGATCTAACTTCTGGAGGCAGTTAAAATGAGTATTTGAATTCTTCCCTACCTTATTCCTGTGCTGAGATACAGGCTGCTCCAACCTGCTGTAAAATGCTTGATTTCGAGAGTGAGCGAAACTAATGAAAACATTGTTGGGGTAAAACCTAAAGGGAAAGACCTAGCACCAAATCCAATTTGCCATCTGATCTAACTTCTGGAGGCAGTCAAAATGATCCTTAGAATTCTTCCCTACCTTATTCCTGTGCTGAGATACAGGCTGCTCCAACCTGCTGTAAAATGCTTGATTTCGAGAGTGAGCGAAACTAATGAAAACATTGTTGGGGTAAAACCTAAAGGGAAAGACCTAGCACCAAATTCCATTGGCCATCTGATCTAACTTCTGGAGGCAGTCAAAATGATCCTTAGAATTCTTCCCTACCTTATTCCTGTGCTGAGATACAGGCTGCTCCAACCTGCTGTAAAATGCTTGATTTCGAGAGTGAGCGAAACTAATGAAAACATTGTTGGGGTAAAACCTAAAGGGAAAGACCTAGCACCAAATCCAATTTGCCATCTGATCTAACTTCTGGAGGCAGTCAAAATGATCCTTAGAATTCTTCCCTACCTTATTGCTGTGCTGAGATACAGGCTGCTCCAACCTGCTGTAAAATGCTTGATTTCGAGAGTGAGCGAAACTAATGAAAACATTGTTGGGGTAAAACCTAAAGGGAAAGACCTAGCACCAAATTCCATTGGCCATCTGATTTAACTTCTGGAGGCAGTCAAAATGATCCTTAGAATTCTTCCCTACCTTATTCCTGTGCTGAGATACAGGCTGCTCCAACCTGCTGTAAAATGCTTGATTTCGAGAGTGAGCGAAACTAATGAAAACATTGTTGGGGTAAAACCTAAAGGGAAAGACCTAGCACCAAATTGCATTGACCATCTGATCTAACTACTGGAGGCAGTCAAAATGAGTATTTGAATTCTTCCCTACCTTATTCCTGTGCTGAGATACAGGCTGCTCCAACCTGCTGTAAAATGCTTGATTTCGAGAGTGAGCGAAACTAATGAAAACATTGTTGGGGTAAAACCTAAAGGGAAAGACCTAGCACCAAATTCCATTGGCCATCTGATCTAACTTCTGGAGGCAGTCAAAATGATCCTTAGAATTCTTCCCTACCTTATTCCTGTGCTGAGATACAGGCTGCTCCAACCTGCTGTAAAATGCTTGATTTCGAGAGTGAGCGAAACTAATGAAAACATTGTTGGGGTAAAACCTAAAGGGAAAGACCTAGCACCAAATCCAATTTGCCATCTGATCTAACTTCTGGAGGCAGTCAAAATGATCCTTAGAATTCTTCCCTACCTTATTCCTGTGCTGAGATACAGGCTGCTCCAACCTGCTGTAAAATGCTTGATTTCGAGAGTGAGCGAAACTAATGAAAACATTGTTGGGGTAAAACCTAAAGGGAAAGACCTAGCACCAAATCCAATTTGCCATCTGATCTAACTTCTGGAGGCAGTCAAAATGATCCTTAGAATTCTTCCCTACCTTATTCCTGTGCTGAGATACAGGCTGCTCCAACCTGCTGTAAAATGCTTGATTTCGAGAGTGAGCGAAACTAATGAAAACATTGTTGGGGTAAAACCTAAAGGGAAAGACCTAGCACCAAATCCAATTTGCCATCTGATCTAACTTCTGGAGGCAGTCAAAATGATCCTTAGAATTCTTCCCTACCTTATTCCTGTGCTGAGATACAGGCTGCTCCAACCTGCTGTAAAATGCTTGATTTCGAGAGTGAGCGAAACTAATGAAAACATTGTTGGGGTAAAACCTAAAGGGAAAGACCTAGCACCAAATTGCATTGACCATCTGATCTAACTACTGGAGGCAGTCAAAATGAGTATTTGAATTCTTCCCTACCTTATTCCTGTGCTGAGATACAGGCTGCTCCAACCTGCTGTAAAATGCTTGATTTCGAGAGTGAGCGAAACTAATGAAAACATTGTTGGGGTAAAACCTAAAGGGAAAGACCTAGCACCAAATTCCATTGGCCATCTGATCTAACTTCTGGAGGCAGTCAAAATGATCCTTAGAATTCTTCCCTACCTTATTCCTGTGCTGAGATACAGGCTGCTCCAACCTGCTGTAAAATGCTTGATTTCGAGAGTGAGCGAAACTAATGAAAACATTGTTGGGGTAAAACCTAAAGGGAAAGACCTAGCACCAAATCCAATTTGCCATCTGATCTAACTTCTGGAGGCAGTCAAAATGATCCTTAGAATTCTTCCCTACCTTATTCCTGTGCTGAGATACAGGCTGCTCCAACCTGCTGTAAAATGCTTGATTTCGAGAGTGAGCGAAACTAATGAAAACATTGTTGGGGTAAAACCTAAAGGGAAAGACCTAGCACCAAATCCAATTTGCCATCTGATCTAACTTCTGGAGGCAGTCAAAATGATCCTTAGAATTCTTCCCTACCTTATTCCTGTGCTGAGATACAGGCTGCTCCAACCTGCTGTAAAATGCTTGATTTCGAGAGTGAGCGAAACTAATGAAAACATTGTTGGGGTAAAACCTAAAGGGAAAGACCTAGCACCAAATCCAATTTGCCATCTGATCTAACTTCTGGAGGCAGTCAAAATGATCCTTAGAATTCTTCCCTACCTTATTCCTGTGCTGAGATACAGGCTGCTCCAACCTGCTGTAAAATGCTTGATTTCGAGAGTGAGCGAAACTAATGAAAACATTGTTGGGGTAAAACCTAAAGGGAAAGACCTAGCACCAAATCCAATTTGCCATCTGATCTAACTTCTGGAGGCAGTCAAAATGATCCTTAGAATTCTTCCCTACCTTATTCCTGTGCTGAGATACAGGCTGCTCCAACCTGCTGTAAAATGCTTGATTTCGAGAGTGAGCGAAACTAATGAAAACATTGTTGGGGTAAAACCTAAAGGGAAAGACCTAGCACCAAATCCAATTTGCCATCTGATCTAACTTCTGGAGGCAGTCAAAATGATCCTTAGAATTCTTCCCTACCTTATTCCTGTGCTGAGATACAGGCTGCTCCAACCTGCTGTAAAATGCTTGATTTCGAGAGTGAGCGAAACTAATGAAAACATTGTTGGGGTAAAACCTAAAGGGAAAGACCTAGCACCAAATCCAATTTGCCATCTGATCTAACTTCTGGAGGCAGTCAAAATGATCCTTAGAATTCTTCCCTACCTTATTCCTGTGCTGAGATACAGGCTGCTCCAACCTGCTGTAAAATGCTTGATTTCGAGAGTGAGCGAAACTAATGAAAACATTGTTGGGGTAAAACCTAAAGGGAAAGACCTAGCACCAAATCCAATTTGCCATCTGATCTAACTTCTGGAGGCAGTTAAAATGAGTATTTGAATTCTTCCCTACCTTATTCCTGTGCTGAGATACAGGCTGCTCCAACATGCTGTAAAATGCTTGATTTCGAGAGTGAGCGAAACTAATGAAAACATTGTTGGGGTAAAACCTAAAGGGAAAGACCTAGCACCAAATCCAATTTGCCATCTGATCTAACTTCTGGAGGCAGTCAAAATGATCCTTAGAATTCTTCCCTACCTTATTCCTGTGCTGAGATACAGGCTGCTCCAACCTGCTGTAAAATGCTTGATTTCGAGAGTGAGCGAAACTAATGAAAACATTGTTGGGGTAAAACCTAAAGGGAAAGACCTAGCACCAAATCCAATTTGCCATCTGATCTAACTTCTGGAGGCAGTCAAAATGATCCTTAGAATTCTTCCCTACCTTATTCCTGTGCTGAGATACAGGCTGCTCCAACCTGCTGTAAAATGCTTGATTTCGAGAGTGAGCGAAACTAATGAAAACATTGTTGGGGTAAAACCTAAAGGGAAAGACCTAGCACCAAATTCCATTGGCCATCTGATCTAACTTCTGGAGGCAGTCAAAATGATCCTTAGAATTCTTCCCTACCTTATTCCTGTGCTGAGATACAGGCTGCTCCAACCTGCTGTAAAATGCTTGATTTCGAGAGTGAGCGAAAAAATGAAAACATTGTTGGGGTAAAACCTAAAGGGAAAGACCTAGCACCAAATCCAATTGGCCATCTGATCTAACTTCTGGAGGCAGTCAAAATGATCCTTAGAATTCTTCCCTACCTTATTCCTGTGCTGAGATACAGGCTGCTCCAACCTGCTGTAAAATGCTTGATTTCGAGAGTGAGCGAAACTAATGAAAACATTGTTGGGGTAAAACCTAAAGGGAAAGACCTAGCACCAAATCCAATTTGCCATCTGATCTAACTTCTGGAGGCAGTCAAAATGATCCTTAGAATTCTTCCCTACCTTATTCCTGTGCTGAGATACAGGCTGCTCCAACCTGCTGTAAAATGCTTGATTTCGAGAGTGAGCGAAAAAATGAAAACATTGTTGGGGTAAAACCTAAAGGGAAAGACCTAGCACCAAACCCAATTGGCCATCTGATCTAACTTCTGGAGGCAGTCAAAATGATCCTTAGAATTCTTCCCTACCTTATTCCTGTGCTGAGATACAGGCTGCTCCAACCTGCTGTAAAATGCTTGATTTCGAGAGTGAGCGAAACTAATGAAAACATTGTTGGGGTAAAACCTAAAGGGAAAGACCTAGCACCAAATCCAATTTGCCATCTGATCTAACTTCTGGAGGCAGTCAAAATGATCCTTAGAATTCTTCCCTACCTTATTCCTGTGCTGAGATACAGGCTGCTCCAACCTGCTGTAAAATGCTTGATTTCGAGAGTGAGCGAAACTAATGAAAACATTGTTGGGGTAAAACCTAAAGGGGAAAGACCTAGCACCAAATCCAATTTGCCATCTGATCTAACTTCTGGAGGCAGTCAAAATGATCCTTAGAATTCTTCCTACCTTATTCCTGTGCTGAGATACAGGCTGCTCCAACCTGCTGTAAAATGCTTGATTTCGAGAGTGAGCGAAACTAATGAAAACATTGTTGGGGTAAAACCTAAAGGGAAAGACCTAGCACCAAATCCAATTTGCCATCTGATCTAACTTCTGGAGGCAGTCAAAATGATCCTTAGAATTCTTCCCTACCTTATTCCTGTGCTGAGATACAGGCTGCTCCATCCTGCTGTAAAATGCTTGATTTCGAGAGTGAGCGAAACTAATGAAAACATTGTTGGGGTAAAACCTAAAGGGAAAGACCTAGCACCAAATCCAATTTGCCATCTGATCTAACTTCTGGAGGCAGTCAAAATGATCCTTAGAATTCTTCCCTACCTTATTCCTGTGCTGAGATACAGGCTGCTCCAACCTGCTGTAAAATGCTTGATTTCGAGAGTGAGCGAAACTAATGAAAACATTGTTGGGGTAAAACCTAAAGGGAAAGACCTAGCACCAAATTCCATTGGCCATCTGATCTAACTTCTGGAGGCAGTCAAAATGATCCTTAGAATTCTTCCCTACCTTATTCCTGTGCTGAGATACAGGCTGCTCCAACCTGCTGTAAAATGCTTGATTTCGAGAGTGAGCAAAACTAATGAAAACATTGTTGGGGTAAAACCTAAAGGGAAAGACCTAGCACCAAATCCAATTTGCCATCTGATCTAACTTCTGGAGGCAGTCAAAATGATCCTTAGAATTCTTCCCTACCTTATTCCTGTGCTGAGATACAGGCTGCTCCAACCTGCTGTAAAATGCTTGATTTCGAGAGTGAGCGAAACTAATGAAAACATTGTTGGGGTAAAACCTAAAGGGAAAGACCTAGCACCAAATCCAATTTGCCATCTGATCTAACTTCTGGAGGCAGTCAAAATGATCCTTAGAATTCTTCCCTACCTTATTCCTGTGCTGAGATACAGGCTGCTCCAACCTGCTGTAAAATGCTTGATTTCGAGAGTGAGCGAAACTAATGAAAACATTGTTGGGGTAAAACCTAAAGGGAAAGACCTAGCACCAAATCCAATTTGCCATCTGATCTAACTTCTGGAGGCAGTTAAAATGAGTATTTGAATTCTTCCCTACCTTATTCCTGTGCTGAGATACAGGCTGCTCCAACCTGCTGTAAAATGCTTGATTTCGAGAGTGAGCGAAACTAATGAAAACATTGTTGGGGTAAAACCTAAAGGGAAAGACCTAGCACCAAATCCAATTTGCCATCTGATCTAACTTCTGGAGGCAGTCAAAATGATCCTTAGAATTCTTCCCTACCTTATTCCTGTGCTGAGATACAGGCTGCTCCAACCTGCTGTAAAATGCTTGATTTCGAGAGTGAGCGAAACTAATGAAAACATTGTTGGGGTAAAACCTAAAGGGAAAGACCTAGCACCAAATCCAATTTGCCATCTGATCTAACTTCTGGAGGCAGTCAAAATGATCCTTAGAATTCTTCCCTACCTTATTCCTGTGCTGAGATACAGGCTGCTCCAACCTGCTGTAAAATGCTTGATTTCGAGAGTGAGCGAAACTAATGAAAACATTGTTGGGGTAAAACCTAAAGGGAAAGACCTAGCACCAAATTCCATTGGCCATCTGATCTAACTTCTGGAGGCAGTCAAAATGATCCTTAGAATTCTTCCCTACCTTATTCCTGTGCTGAGATACAGGCTGCTCCAACCTGCTGTAAAATGCTTGATTTCGAGAGTGAGCGAAAAAAATGAAAACATTGTTGGGGTAAAACCTAAAGGGAAAGACCTAGCACCAAATCCAATTTGCCATCTGATCTAACTTCTGGAGGCAGTCAAAATGAGTATTTGAATTCTTCCCTACCTTATTCCTGTGCTGAGATACAGGCTGCTCCAACCTGCTGTAAAATGCTTGATTTCGAGAGTGAGCGAAACTAATGAAAACATTGTTGGGGTAAAACCTAAAGGGAAAGACCTAGCACCAAATCCAATTTGCCATCTGATCTAACTTCTGGAGGCAGTCAAAATGATCCTTAGAATTCTTC
The DNA here is from genome assembly GCF_026170545.1 of Melanerpes formicivorus. NCBI lineage: Eukaryota > Metazoa > Chordata > Aves > Piciformes > Picidae > Melanerpes > Melanerpes formicivorus. Next base: position 30,764 of record NW_027143404.1, on the reverse strand, counting down.
CCTACCTTATTCCTGTGCTGAGATACAGGCTGCTCCAACCTGCTGTAAAATGCTTGATTTCGAGAGTGAGCGAAACTAATGAAAACATTGTTGGGGTAAAACCTAAAGGGAAAGACCTAGCACCAAATCCAATTTGCCATCTGATCTAACTTCTGGAGGCAGTCAAAATGATCCTTAGAATTCTTCCCTACCTTATTCCTGTGCTGAGATACAGGCTGCTCCAACCTGCTGTAAAATGCTTGATTTCGAGAGTGAGCGAAACTAATGAAAACATTGTTGGGGTAAAACCTAAAGGGAAAGACCTAGCACCAAATCCAATTTGCCATCTGATCTAACTTCTGGAGGCAGTCAAAATGATCCTTAGAATTCTTCCCTACCTTATTCCTGTGCTGAGATACAGGCTGCTCCAACCTGCTGTAAAAATGCTTGATTTCGAGAGTGAGCGAAACTAATGAAAACATTGTTGGGGTAAAACCTAAAGGGAAAGACCTAGCACCAAATCCAATTTGCCATCTGATCTAACTTCTGGAGGCAGTCAAAATGATCCTTAGAATTCTTCCCTACCTTATTCCTGTGCTGAGATACAGGCTGCTCCAACCTGCTGTAAAATGCTTGATTTCGAGAGTGAGCGAAACTAATGAAAACATTGTTGGGGTAAAACCTAAAGGGAAAGACCTAGCACCAAATTCCATTGGCCATCTGATCTAACTTCTGGAGGCAGTCAAAATGATCCTTAGAATTCTTCCCTACCTTATTCCTGTGCTGAGATACAGGCTGCTCCAACCTGCTGTAAAATGCTTGATTTCGAGAGTGAGCGAAACTAATGAAAACATTGTTGGGGTAAAACCTAAAGGGAAAGACCTAGCACCAAATCCAATTTGCCATCTGATCTAACTTCTGGAGGCAGTCAAAATGATCCTTAGAATTCTTCCCTACCTTATTCCTGTGCTGAGATACAGGCTGCTCCAACCTGCTGTAAAATGCTTGATTTCGAGAGTGAGCGAAACTAATGAAAACATTGTTGGGGTAAAACCTAAAGGGAAAGACCTAGCACCAAATTCCATTGGCCATCTGATCTAACTTCTGGAGGCAGTCAAAATGATCCTTAGAATTCTTCCCTACCTTATTCCTGTGCTGAGATACAGGCTGCTCCAACCTGCTGTAAAATGCTTGATTTCGAGAGTGAGCGAAAAAATGAAAACATTGTTGGGGTAAAACCTAAAGGGAAAGACCTAGCACCAAATCCAATTTGCCATCTGATCTAACTTCTGGAGGCAGTCAAAATGAGTATTTGAATTCTTCCCTACCTTATTCCTGTGCTGAGATACAGGCTGCTCCAACCTGCTGTAAAATGCTTGATTTCGAGAGTGAGCGAAACTAATGAAAACATTGTTGGGGTAAAACCTAAAGGGAAAGACCTAGCACCAAATCCAATTTGCCATCTGATCTAACTTCTGGAGGCAGTCAAAATGATCCTTAGAATTCTTCCCTACCTTATTCCTGTGCTGAGATACAGGCTGCTCCAACCTGCTGTAAAATGCTTGATTTCGAGAGTGAGCGAAACTAATGAAAACATTGTTGGGGTAAAACCTAAAGGGAAAGACCTAGCACCAAATCCAATTTGCCATCTGATCTAACTTCTGGAGGCAGTCAAAATGATCCTTAGAATTCTTCCCTACCTTATTCCTGTGCTGAGATACAGGCTGCTCCAACCTGCTGTAAAATGCTTGATTTCGAGAGTGAGCGAAACTAATGAAAACATTGTTGGGGTAAAACCTAAAGGGAAAGACCTAGCACCAAATCCAATTTGCCATCTGATCTAACTTCTGGAGACAGTCAAAATGATCCTTAGAATTCTTCCCTACCTTATTCCTGTGCTGAGATACAGGCTGCTCCAACCTGCTGTAAAATGCTTGATTTCGAGAGTGAGCGAAACTAATGAAAACATTGTTGGGGTAAAACCTAAAGGGAAAGACCTAGCACCAAATCCAATTTGCCATCTGATCTAACTTCTGGAGGCAGTTAAAATGAGTATTTGAATTCTTCCCTACCTTATTCCTGTGCTGAGATACAGGCTGCTCCAACCTGCTGTAAAATGCTTGATTTCGAGAGTGAGCGAAACTAATGAAAACATTGTTGGGGTAAAACCTAAAGGGAAAGACCTAGCACCAAATCCAATTTGCCATCTGATCTAACTTCTGGAGGCAGTCAAAATGATCCTTAGAATTCTTCCCTACCTTATTCCTGTGCTGAGATACAGGCTGCTCCAACCTGCTGTAAAATGCTTGATTTCGAGAGTGAGCGAAACTAATGAAAACATTGTTGGGGTAAAACCTAAAGGGAAAGACCTAGCACCAAATCCAATTTGCCATCTGATCTAACTTCTGGAGGCAGTCAAAATGATCCTTAGAATTCTTCCCTACCTTATTCCTGTGCTGAGATACAGGCTGCTCCAACCTGCTGTAAAATGCTTGATTTCGAGAGTGAGCGAAACTAATGAAAACATTGTTGGGGTAAAACCTAAAGGGAAAGACCTAGCACCAAATCCAATTTGCCATCTGATCTAACTTCTGGAGGCAGTCAAAATGATCCTTAGAATTCTTCCCTACCTTATTCCTGTGCTGAGATACAGGCTGCTCCAACCTGCTGTAAAATGCTTGATTTCGAGAGTGAGCGAAACTAATGAAAACATTGTTGGGGTAAAACCTAAAGGGAAAGACCTAGCACCAAATTGCATTGACCATCTGATCTAACTACTGGAGGCAGTCAAAATGATCCTTAGAATTCTTCCCTACCTTATTCCTGTGCTGAGATACAGGCTGCTCCAACCTGCTGTAAAATGCTTGATTTCGAGAGTGAGCGAAACTAATGAAAACATTGTTGGGGTAAAACGTAAAGGGAAAGACCTAGCACCAAATCCAATTTGCCATCTGATCTAACTTCTGGAGGCAGTCAAAATGATCCTTAGAATTCTTCCCTACCATATTCCTGTGCTGAGATACAGGCTGCTCCAACCTGCTGTAAAATGCTTGATTTCGAGAGTGAGCGAAACTAATGAAAACATTGTTGGGGTAAAACCTAAAGGGAAAGACCTAGCACCAAATCCAATTTGCCATCTGATCTAACTTCTGGAGGCAGTCAAAATGATCCTTAGAATTCTTCCCTACCTTATTCCTGTGCTGAGATACAGGCTGCTCCAACCTGCTGTAAAATGCTTGATTTCGAGAGTGAGCAAAACTAATGAAAACATTGTTGGGGTAAAACCTAAAGGGAAAGGCCTACCACCAAATTGCATTGGCCATCTGATCTAACTTCTGGAGGCAGTCAAAATGAGTATTTGAATTCTTCCCTACCTTATTCCTGTGCTGAGATACAGGCTGCTCCAACCTGCTGTAAAATGCTTGATTTCGAGAGTGAGCGAAACTAATGAAAACATTGTTGGGGTAAAACCTAAAGGGAAAGACCTAGCACCAAATCCAATTTGCCATCTGATCTAACTTCTGGAGGCAGTCAAAATGATCCTTAGAATTCTTCTCTACCTTATTCCTGTGCTGAGATACAGGCTGCTCCAACCTGCTGTAAAATGCTTGATTTCGAGAGTGAGCGAAACTAATGAAAACATTGTTGGGGTAAAACCTAAAGGGAAAGACCTAGCACCAAATCCAATTTGCCATCTGATCTAACTTCTGGAGGCAGTCAAAATGAGTATTTGAATTCTTCCCTACCTTATTCCTGTGCTGAGATACAGGCTGCTCCAACCTGCTGTAAAATGCTTGATTTCGAGAGTGAGCGAAACTAATGAAAACATTGTTGGGGTAAAACCTAAAGGGAAAGACCTAGCACCAAATCCAATTTGCCATCTGATCTAACTTCTGGAGGCAGTCAAAATGATCCTTAGAATTCTTCCCTACCTTATTTCTGTGCTGAGATACAGGCTGCTCCAACCTGCTGTAAAATGCTTGATTTCGAGAGTGAGCGAAACTAATGAAAACATTGTTGGGGTAAAACCTAAAGGGAAAGACCTAGCACCAAATCCAATTTGCCATCTGATCTAACTTCTGGAGGCAGTCAAAATGATCCTTAGAATTCTTCCCTACCTTATTCCTGTGCTGAGATACAGGCTGCTCCAACCTGCTGTAAAATGCTTGATTTCGAGAGTGAGCGAAACTAATGAAAACATTGTTGGGGTAAAACCTAAAGGGAAAGACCTAGCACCAAATCCAATTTGCCATCTGATCTAACTTCTGGAGGCAGTCAAAATGATCCTTAGAATTCTTCCCTACCTTATTCCTGTGCTGAGATACAGGCTGCTCCAACCTGCTGTAAAATGCTTGATTTCGAGAGTGAGCGAAACTAATGAAAACATTGTTGGGGTAAAACCTAAAGGGAAAGACCTAGCACCAAATCCAATTTGCCATCTGATCTAACTTCTGGAGGCAGTCAAAATGATCCTTAGAATTCTTCCCTACCTTATTCCTGTGCTGAGATACAGGCTGCTCCAACCTGCTGTAAAATGCTTGATTTCGAGAGTGAGCGAAACTAATGAAAACATTGTTGGGGTAAAACCTAAAGGGAAAGACCTAGCACCAAATCCAATTTGCCATCTGATCTAACTTCTGGAGGCAGTCAAAATGATCCTTAGAATTCTTCCCTACCTTATTCCTGTGCTGAGATACAGGCTGCTCCAACCTGCTGTAAAATGCTTGATTTCGAGAGTGAGCGAAACTAATGAAAACATTGTTGGGGTAAAACCTAAAGGGAAAGACCTAGCACCAAATCCAATTTGCCATCTGATCTAACTTCTGGAGGCAGTCAAAATGATCCTTAGAATTCTTCCCTACCTTATTCCTGTGCTGAGATACAGGCTGCTCCAACCTGCTGTAAAATGCTTGATTTCGAGAGTGAGCGAAACTAATGAAAACATTGTTGGGGTAAAACCTAAAGGGAAAGACCTAGCACCAAATCCAATTTGCCATCTGATCTAACTTCTGGAGGCAGTCAAAATGAGTATTTGAATTCTTCCCTACCTTATTCCTGTGCTGAGATACAGGCTGCTCCAACCTGCTGTAAAATGCTTGATTTCGAGAGTGAGCGAAACTAATGAAAACATTGTTGGGGTAAAACCTAAAGGGAAAGACCTAGCACCAAATCCAATTTGCCATCTGATCTAACTTCTGGAGGCAGTCAAAATGATCCTTAGAATTCTTCCCTACCTTATTCCTGTGCTGAGATACAGGCTGCTCCAACCTGCTGTAAAATGCTTGATTTCGAGAGTGAGCGAAACTAATGAAAACATTGTTGGGGTAAAACCTAAAGGGAAAGACCTAGCACCAAATCCAATTTGCCATCTGATCTAACTTCTGGAGGCAGTCAAAATGATCCTTAGAATTCTTCCCTACCTTATTCCTGTGCTGAGATACAGGCTGCTCCAACCTGCTGTAAAATGCTTGATTTCGAGAGTGAGCGAAACTAATGAAAACATTGTTGGGGTAAAACCTAAAGGGAAAGACCTAGCACCAAATTCCATTGGCCATCTGATCTAACTTCTGGAGGCAGTCAAAATGATCCTTAGAATTCTTCCCTACCTTATTCCTGTGCTGAGATACAGGCTGCTCCAACCTGCTGTAAAATGCTTGATTTCGAGAGTGAGCGAAACTAATGAAAACATTGTTGGGGTAAAACCTAAAGGGAAAGACCTAGCACCAAATCCAATTTGCCATCTGATCTAACTTCTGGAGGCAGTCAAAATGATCCTTAGAATTCTTCCCTACCTTATTCCTGTGCTGAGATACAGGCTGCTCCAACCTGCTGTAAAATGCTTGATTTCGAGAGTGAGCGAAACTAATGAAAACATTGTTGGGGTAAAACCTAAAGGGAAAGACCTAGCACCAAATCCAATTTGCCATCTGATCTAACTTCTGGAGGCAGTCAAAATGATCCTTAGAATTCTTCCCTACCTTATTCCTGTGCTGAGATACAGGCTGCTCCAACCTGCTGTAAAATGCTTGATTTCGAGAGTGAGCGAAACTAATGAAAACATTGTTGGGGTAAAACCTAAAGGGAAAGACCTAGCACCAAATCCAATTTGCCATCTGATCTAACTTCTGGAGGCAGTCAAAATGATCCTTAGAATTCTTCCCTACCTTATTCCTGTGCTGAGATACAGGCTGCTCCAACCTGCTGTAAAATGCTTGATTTCGAGAGTGAGCGAAACTAATGAAAACATTGTTGGGGTAAAACCTAAAGGGAAAGACCTAGCACCAAATTCCATTGGCCATCTGATCTAACTTCTGGAGGCAGTCAAAATGATCCTTAGAATTCTTCCCTACCTTATTCCTGTGCTGAGATACAGGCTGCTCCAACCTGCTGTAAAATGCTTGATTTCGAGAGTGAGCGAAACTAATGAAAACATTGTTGGGGTAAAACCTAAAGGGAAAGACCTAGCACCAAATCCAATTTGCCATCTGATCTAACTTCTGGAGGCAGTCAAAATGAGTATTTGAATTCTTCCCTACCTTATTCCTGTGCTGAGATACAGGCTGCTCCAACCTGCTGTAAAATGCTTGATTTCGAGAGTGAGCGAAACTAATGAAAACATTGTTGGGGTAAAACCTAAAGGGAAAGACCTAGCACCAAATCCAATTTGCCATCTGATCTAACTTCTGGAGGCAGTCAAAATGATCCTTAGAATTCTTCCCTACCTTATTTCTGTGCTGAGATACAGGCTGCTCCAACCTGCTGTAAAATGCTTGATTTCGAGAGTGAGCGAAACTAATGAAAACATTGTTGGGGTAAAACCTAAAGGGAAAGACCTAGCACCAAATCCAATTTGCCATCTGATCTAACTTCTGGAGGCAGTCAAAATGATCCTTAGAATTCTTCCCTACCTTATTCCTGTGCTGAGATACAGGCTGCTCCAACCTGCTGTAAAATGCTTGATTTCGAGAGTGAGCGAAACTAATGAAAACATTGTTGGGGTAAAACCTAAAGGGAAAGACCTAGCACCAAATCCAATTTGCCATCTGATCTAACTTCTGGAGGCAGTCAAAATGATCCTTAGAATTCTTCCCTACCTTATTCCTGTGCTGAGATACAGGCTGCTCCAACCTGCTGTAAAATGCTTGATTTCGAGAGTGAGCGAAACTAATGAAAACATTGTTGGGGTAAAACCTAAAGGGAAAGACCTAGCACCAAATCCAATTTGCCATCTGATCTAACTTCTGGAGGCAGTCAAAATGATCCTTAGAATTCTTCCCTACCTTATTCCTGTGCTGAGATACAGGCTGCTCCAACCTGCTGTAAAATGCTTGATTTCGAGAGTGAGCGAAACTAATGAAAACATTGTTGGGGTAAAACCTAAAGGGAAAGACCTAGCACCAAATCCAATTTGCCATCTGATCTAACTTCTGGAGGCAGTCAAAATGATCCTTAGAATTCTTCCCTACCTTATTCCTGTGCTGAGATACAGGCTGCTCCAACCTGCTGTAAAATGCTTGATTTCGAGAGTGAGCGAAACTAATGAAAACATTGTTGGGGTAAAACCTAAAGGGAAAGACCTAGCACCAAATCCAATTTGCCATCTGATCTAACTTCTGGAGGCAGTCAAAATGATCCTTAGAATTCTTCCCTACCTTATTCCTGTGCTGAGATACAGGCTGCTCCAACCTGCTGTAAAATGCTTGATTTCGAGAGTGAGCGAAACTAATGAAAACATTGTTGGGGTAAAACCTAAAGGGAAAGACCTAGCACCAAATCCAATTTGCCATCTGATCTAACTTCTGGAGGCAGTCAAAATGAGTATTTGAATTCTTCCCTACCTTATTCCTGTGCTGAGATACAGGCTGCTCCAACCTGCTGTAAAATGCTTGATTTCGAGAGTGAGCGAAACTAATGAAAACATTGTTGGGGTAAAACCTAAAGGGAAAGACCTAGCACCAAATCCAATTTGCCATCTGATCTAACTTCTGGAGGCAGTCAAAATGATCCTTAGAATTCTTCCCTACCTTATTCCTGTGCTGAGATACAGGCTGCTCCAACCTGCTGTAAAATGCTTGATTTCGAGAGTGAGCGAAACTAATGAAAACATTGTTGGGGTAAAACCTAAAGGGAAAGACCTAGCACCAAATCCAATTTGCCATCTGATCTAACTTCTGGAGGCAGTCAAAATGATCCTTAGAATTCTTCCCTACCTTATTCCTGTGCTGAGATACAGGCTGCTCCAACCTGCTGTAAAATGCTTGATTTCGAGAGTGAGCGAAACTAATGAAAACATTGTTGGGGTAAAACCTAAAGGGAAAGACCTAGCACCAAATTCCATTGGCCATCTGATCTAACTTCTGGAGGCAGTCAAAATGATCCTTAGAATTCTTCCCTACCTTATTCCTGTGCTGAGATACAGGCTGCTCCAACCTGCTGTAAAATGCTTGATTTCGAGAGTGAGCGAAACTAATGAAAACATTGTTGGGGTAAAACCTAAAGGGAAAGACCTAGCACCAAATCCAATTTGCCATCTGATCTAACTTCTGGAGGCAGTCAAAATGATCCTTAGAATTCTTCCCTACCTTATTCCTGTGCTGAGATACAGGCTGCTCCAACCTGCTGTAAAATGCTTGATTTCGAGAGTGAGCGAAACTAATGAAAACATTGTTGGGGTAAAACCTAAAGGGAAAGACCTAGCACCAAATCCAATTTGCCATCTGATCTAACTTCTGGAGGCAGTCAAAATGATCCTTAGAATTCTTCCCTACCTTATTCCTGTGCTGAGATACAGGCTGCTCCAACCTGCTGTAAAATGCTTGATTTCGAGAGTGAGCGAAACTAATGAAAACATTGTTGGGGTAAAACCTAAAGGGAAAGACCTAGCACCAAATCCAATTTGCCATCTGATCTAACTTCTGGAGGCAGTCAAAATGATCCTTAGAATTCTTCCCTACCTTATTCCTGTGCTGAGATACAGGCTGCTCCAACCTGCTGTAAAATGCTTGATTTCGAGAGTGAGCGAAACTAATGAAAACATTGTTGGGGTAAAACCTAAAGGGAAAGACCTAGCACCAAATTCCATTGGCCATCTGATCTAACTTCTGGAGGCAGTCAAAATGATCCTTAGAATTCTTCCCTACCTTATTCCTGTGCTGAGATACAGGCTGCTCCAACCTGCTGTAAAATGCTTGATTTCGAGAGTGAGCGAAACTAATGAAAACATTGTTGGGGTAAAACCTAAAGGGAAAGACCTAGCACCAAATCCAATTTGCCATCTGATCTAACTTCTGGAGGCAGTCAAAATGATCCTTAGAATTCTTCCCTACCTTATTCCTGTGCTGAGATACAGGCTGCTCCAACCTGCTGTAAAATGCTTGATTTCGAGAGTGAGCGAAACTAATGAAAACATTGTTGGGGTAAAACCTAAAGGGAAAGACCTAGCACCAAATCCAATTTGCCATCTGATCTAACTTCTGGAGGCAGTCAAAATGATCCTTAGAATTCTTCCCTACCTTATTGCTGTGCTGAGATACAGGCTGCTCCAACCTGCTGTAAAATGCTTGATTTCGAGAGTGAGCGAAACTAATGAAAACATTGTTGGGGTAAAACCTAAAGGGAAAGACCTAGCACCAAATTGCATTGGCCATCTGATCTAACTTCTGGCGGCAGTCAAAATGAGTATTTGAATTCTTCCCTACCTTATTCCTGTGCTGAGATACAGGCTGCTCCAACCTGCTGTAAAATGCTTGATTTCGAGAGTGAGCGAAACTAATGAAAACATTGTTGGGGTAAAACCTAAAGGGAAAGACCTAGCACCAAATCCAATTTGCCATCTGATCTAACTTCTGGAGGCAGTCAAAATGATCCTTAGAATTCTTCCCTACCTTATTCCTGTGCTGAGATACAGGCTGCTCCAACCTGCTGTAAAATGCTTGATTTCGAGAGTGAGCGAAACTAATGAAAACATTGTTGGGGTAAAACCTAAAGGGAAAGACCTAGCACCAAATCCAATTTGCCATCTGATCTAACTTCTGGAGGCAGTCAAAATGATCCTTAGAATTCTTCCCTACCTTATTGCTGTGCTGAGATACAGGCTGCTCCAACCTGCTGTAAAATGCTTGATTTCGAGAGTGAGCGAAACTAATGAAAACATTGTTGGGGTAAAACCTAAAGGGAAAGACCTAGCACCAAATTGCATTGGCCATCTGATCTAACTTCTGGCGGCAGTCAAAATGAGTATTTGAATTCTTCCCTACCTTATTCCTGTGCTGAGATACAGGCTGCTCCAACCTGCTGTAAAATGCTTGATTTCGAGAGTGAGCGAAACTAATGAAAACATTGTTGGGGTAAAACCTAAAGGGAAAGACCTAGCACCAAATCCAATTTGCCATCTGATCTAACTTCTGGAGGCAGTCAAAATGATCCTTAGAATTCTTCTCTACCTTATTCCTGTGCTGAGATACAGGCTGCTCCAACCTGCTGTAAAATGCTTGATTTCGAGAGTGAGCGAAACTAATGAAAACATTGTTGGGGTAAAACCTAAAGGGAAAGACCTAGCACCAAATCCAATTTGCCATCTGATCTAACTTCTGGAGGCAGTCAAAATGATCCTTAGAATTCTTCCCTACCTTATTCCTGTGCTGAGATACAGGCTGCTCCAACCTGCTGTAAAATGCTTGATTTCGAGAGTGAGCGAAACTAATGAAAACATTGTTGGGGTAAAACCTAAAGGGAAAGACCTAGCTCCAAATTCCATTGGCCATCTGATCTAACTTCTGGAGGCAGTCAAAATGAGTATTTGAATTCTTCCCTACCTTATTCCTGTGCTGAGATACAGGCTGCTCCAACCTGCTGTAAAATGCTTGATTTCGAGAGTGAGCGAAACTAATGAAAACATTGTTGGGGTAAAACCTAAAGGGAAAGACCTAGCACCAAATCCAATTGGCCATCTGATCTAACTTCTGGAGGCAGTCAAAATGATCCTTAGAATTCTTCCCTACCTTATTCCTGTGCTGAGATACAGGCTGCTCCAACCTGCTGTAAAATGCTTGATTTCGAGAGTGAGCGAAACTAATGAAAACATTGTTGGGGTAAAACCTAAAGGGAAAGACCTAGCACCAAATCCAATTTGCCATCTGATCTAACTTCTGGAGGCAGTCGAAATGATCCTTAGAATTCTTCCCTACCTTATTCCTGTGCTGAGATACAGGCTGCTCCAACCTGCTGTAAAATGCTTGATTTCGAGAGTGAGCGAAACTAATGAAAACATTGTTGGGGTAAAACCTAAAGGGAAAGACCTAGCACCAAATCCAATTTGCCATCTGATCTAACTTCTGGAGGCAGTCAAAATGATCCTTAGAATTCTTCCCTACCTTATTCCTGTGCTGAGATACAGGCTGCTCCAACCTGCTGTAAAATGCTTGATTTCGAGAGTGAGCGAAACTAATGAAAACATTGTTGGGGTAAAACCTAAAGGGAAAGACCTAGCACCAAATTCCATTGGCCATCTGATCTAACTTCTGGAGGCAGTCAAAATGATCCTTAGAATTCTTCCCTACCTTATTCCTGTGCTGAGATACAGGCTGCTCCAACCTGCTGTAAAATGCTTGATTTCGAGAGTGAGCGAAACTAATGAAAACATTGTTGGGGTAAAACCTAAAGGGAAAGACCTAGCACCAAATCCAATTTGCCATCTGATCTAACTTCTGGAGGCAGTCAAAATGATCCTTAGAATTCTTCCCTACCTTATTCTTGTGCTGAGATACAGGCTGCTCCAACCTGCTGTAAAATGCTTGATTTCGAGAGTGAGCGAAACTAATGAAAACATTGTTGGGGTAAAACCTAAAGGGAAAGGCCTAGCACCAAATTGCATTGGCCATCTGATCTAACTTCTGGAGGCAGTCAAAATGAGTATTTGAATTCTTCCCTACCTTATTCCTGTGCTGAGATACAGGCTGCTCCAACCTGCTGTAAAATGCTTGATTTCGAGAGTGAGCGAAACTAATGAAAACATTGTTGGGGTAAAACCTAAAGGGAAAGGCCTAGCACCAAATTGCATTGGCCATCTGATCTAACTTCTGGAGGCAGTGAAAATGAGTATTTGAATTCTTCCCTACCTTATTCCTGTGCTGAGATACAGGCTGCTCCAACCTGCTGTAAAATGCTTGATTTCGAGAGTGAGCGAAACTAATGAAAACATTGTTGGGATAAAACCTAAAGGGAAAGACCTAGCACCAAATCCAATTTGCCATCTGATCTAACTTCTGGAGGCAGTCAAAATGATCCTTAGAATTCTTCCCTACCTTATTCCTGTGCTGAGATACAGGCTGCTCCAACCTGCTGTAAAATGCTTGATTTCGAGAGTGAGCGAAACTAATGAAAACATTGTTGGGGTAAAACCTAAAGGGAAAGACCTAGCACCAAATCCAATTTGCCATCTGATCTAACTTCTGGAGGCAGTCAAAATGATCCTTAGAATTCTTCCCTACCTTATTCCTGTGCTGAGATACAGGCTGCTCCAACCTGCTGTAAAATGCTTGATTTCGAGAGTGAGCGAAACTAATGAAAACATTGTTGGGGTAAAACCTAAAGGGAAAGACCTAGCACCAAATCCAATTTGCCATCTGATCTAACTTCTGGAGGCAGTCAAAATGATCCTTAGAATTCTTCCCTACCTTATTGCTGTGCTGAGATACAGGCTGCTCCAACCTGCTGTAAAATGCTTGATTTCGAGAGTGAGCGAAACTAATGAAAACATTGTTGGGGTAAAACCTAAAGGGAAAGACCTAGCACCAAATCCAATTTGCCATCTGATCTAACTTCTGGAGGCAGTCAAAATGATCCTTAGAATTCTTCCCTACCTTATTCCTGTGCTGAGATACAGGCTGCTCCAACCTGCTGTAAAATGCTTGATTTCGAGAGTGAGCGAAACTAATGAAAACATTGTTGGGGTAAAACCTAAAGGGAAAGACCTAGCACCAAATTGCATTGGCCATCTGATCTAACTTCTGGCGGCAGTCAAAATGAGTATTTGAATTCTTCCCTACCTTATTCCTGTGCTGAGATACAGGCTGCTCCAACCTGCTGTAAAATGCTTGATTTCGAGAGTGAGCGAAACTAATGAAAACATTGTTGGGGTAAAACCTAAAGGGAAAGACCTAGCACCAAATCCAATTTGCCATCTGATCTAACTTCTGGAGGCAGTCAAAATGAGTATTTGAATTCTTCCCTACCTTATTCCTGTGCTGAGATACAGGCTGCTCCAACCTGCTGTAAAATGCTTGATTTCGAGAGTGAGCGAAACTAATGAAAACATTGTTGGGGTAAAACCTAAAGGGAAAGACCTAGCACCAAATCCAATTTGCCATCTGATCTAACTTCTGGAGGCAGTCAAAATGATCCTTAGAATTCTTCCCTACCTTATTCCTGTGCTGAGATACAGGCTGCTCCAACCTGCTGTAAAATGCTTGATTTCGAGAGTGAGCGAAACTAATGAAAACATTGTTGGGGTAAAACCTAAAGGGAAAGACCTAGCACCAAATCCAATTTGCCATCTGATCTAACTTCTGGAGGCAGTCAAAATGATCCTTAGAATTCTTCCCTACCTTATTCCTGTGCTGAGATACAGGCTGCTCCAACCTGCTGTAAAATGCTTGATTTCGAGAGTGAGCGAAACTAATGAAAACATTGTTGGGGTAAAACCTAAAGGGAAAGACCTAGCACCAAATTCCATTGGCCATCTGATCTAACTTCTGGAGGCAGTCAAAATGATCCTTAGAATTCTTCCCTACCTTATTCCTGTGCTGAGATACAGGCTGCTCCAACCTGCTGTAAAATGCTTGATTTCGAGAGTGAGCGAAACTAATGAAAACATTGTTGGGGTAAAACCTAAAGGGAAAGACCTAGCACCAAATCCAATTTGCCATCTGATCTAACTTCTGGAGGCAGTCAAAATGATCCTTAGAATTCTTCCCTACCTTATTCCTGTGCTGAGATACAGGCTGCTCCAACCTGCTGTAAAATGCTTGATTTCGAGAGTGAGCGAAACTAATGAAAACATTGTTGGGGTAAAACCTAAAGGGAAAGACCTAGCACCAAATCCAATTTGCCATCTGATCTAACTTCTGGAGGCAGTCAAAATGATCCTTAGAATTCTTCCCTACCTTATTCCTGTGCTGAGATACAGGCTGCTCCAACCTGCTGTAAAATGCTTGATTTCGAGAGTGAGCGAAACTAATGAAAACATTGTTGGGGTAAAACCTAAAGGGAAAGACCTAGCACCAAATCCAATTTGCCATCTGATCTAACTTCTGGAGGCAGTCAAAATGATCCTTAGAATTCTTCCCTACCTTATTCCTGTGCTGAGATACAGGCTGCTCCAACCTGCTGTAAAATGCTTGATTTCGAGAGTGAGCGAAACTAATGAAAACATTGTTGGGGTAAAACCTAAAGGGAAAGACCTAGCACCAAATTCCATTGGCCATCTGATCTAACTTCTGGAGGCAGTCAAAATGATCCTTAGAATTCTTCCCTACCTTATTCCTGTGCTGAGATACAGGCTGCTCCAACCTGCTGTAAAATGCTTGATTTCGAGAGTGAGCGAAACTAATGAAAACATTGTTGGGGTAAAACCTAAAGGGAAAGACCTAGCACCAAATCCAATTTGCCATCTGATCTAACTTCTGGAGGCAGTCAAAATGATCCTTAGAATTCTTCCCTACCTTATTCCTGTGCTGAGATACAGGCTGCTCCAACCTGCTGTAAAATGCTTGATTTCGAGAGTGAGCGAAACTAATGAAAACATTGTTGGGGTAAAACCTAAAGGGAAAGACCTAGCACCAAATCCAATTTGCCATCTGATCTAACTTCTGGAGGCAGTCAAAATGATCCTTAGAATTCTTCCCTACCTTATTGCTGTGCTGAGATACAGGCTGCTCCAACCTGCTGTAAAATGCTTGATTTCGAGAGTGAGCGAAACTAATGAAAACATTGTTGGGGTAAAACCTAAAGGGAAAGACCTAGCACCAAATTGCATTGGCCATCTGATCTAACTTCTGGCGGCAGTCAAAATGAGTATTTGAATTCTTCCCTACCTTATTCCTGTGCTGAGATACAGGCTGCTCCAACCTGCTGTAAAATGCTTGATTTCGAGAGTGAGCGAAACTAATGAAAACATTGTTGGGGTAAAACCTAAAGGGAAAGACCTAGCACCAAATCCAATTTGCCATCTGATCTAACTTCTGGAGGCAGTCAAAATGATCCTTAGAATTCTTCTCTACCTTATTCCTGTGCTGAGATACAGGCTGCTCCATCCTGCTGTAAAATGCTTGATTTCGAGAGTGAGCGAAACTAATGAAAACATTGTTGGGGTAAAACCTAAAGGGAAAGACCTAGCACCAAATCCAATTTGCCATCTGATCTAACTTCTGGAGGCAGTCAAAATGATCCTTAGAATTCTTCCCTACCTTATTCCTGTGCTGAGATACAGGCTGCTCCAACCTGCTGTAAAATGCTTGATTTCGAGAGTGAGCGAAACTAATGAAAACATTGTTGGGGTAAAACCTAAAGGGAAAGACCTAGCACCAAATTCCATTGGCCATCTGATCTAACTTCTGGAGGCAGTCAAAATGAGTATTTGAATTCTTCCCTACCTTATTCCTGTGCTGAGATACAGGCTGCTCCAACCTGCTGTAAAATGCTTGATTTCGAGAGTGAGCGAAACTAATGAAAACATTGTTGGGGTAAAACCTAAAGGGAAAGACCTAGCACCAAATCCAATTTGCCATCTGATCTAACTTCTGGAGGCAGTCAAAATGATCCTTAGAATTCTTCCCTACCTTATTCCTGTGCTGAGATACAGGCTGCTCCAACCTGCTGTAAAATGCTTGATTTCGAGAGTGAGCGAAACTAATGAAAACATTGTTGGGGTAAAACCTAAAGGGAAAGACCTAGCACCAAATCCAATTTGCCATCTGATCTAACTTCTGGAGGCAGTCAAAATGATCCTTAGAATTCTTCCCTACCTTATTCCTGTGCTGAGATACAGGCTGCTCCAACCTGCTGTAAAATGCTTGATTTCGAGAGTGAGCGAAACTAATGAAAACATTGTTGGGGTAAAACCTAAAGGGAAAGACCTAGCACCAAATCCAATTTGCCATCTGATCTAACTTCTGGAGGCAGTCAAAATGATCCTTAGAATTCTTCCCTACCTTATTCCTGTGCTGAGATACAGGCTGCTCCAACCTGCTGTAAAATGCTTGATTTCGAGAGTGAGCGAAACTAATGAAAACATTGTTGGGGTAAAACCTAAAGGGAAAGACCTAGCACCAAATTCCATTGGCCATCTGATCTAACTTCTGGAGGCAGTCAAAATGATCCTTAGAATTCTTCCCTACCTTATTCCTGTGCTGAGATACAGGCTGCTCCAACCTGCTGTAAAATGCTTGATTTCGAGAGTGAGCGAAACTAATGAAAACATTGTTGGGGTAAAACCTAAAGGGAAAGACCTAGCACCAAATCCAATTTGCCATCTGATCTAACTTCTGGAGGCAGTCAAAATGATCCTTAGAATTCTTCCCTACCTTATTCTTGTGCTGAGATACAGGCTGCTCCAACCTGCTGTAAAATGCTTGATTTCGAGAGTGAGCGAAACTAATGAAAACATTGTTGGGGTAAAACCTAAAGGGAAAGGCCTAGCACCAAATTGCATTGGCCATCTGATCTAACTTCTGGAGGCAGTCAAAATGAGTATTTGAATTCTTCCCTACCTTATTCCTGTGCTGAGATACAGGCTGCTCCAACCTGCTGTAAAATGCTTGATTTCGAGAGTGAGCGAAACTAATGAAAACATTGTTGGGGTAAAACCTAAAGGGAAAGGCCTAGCACCAAATTGCATTGGCCATCTGATCTAACTTCTGGAGGCAGTCAAAATGAGTATTTGAATTCTTCCCTACCTTATTCCTGTGCTGAGATACAGGCTGCTCCAACCTGCTGTAAAATGCTTGATTTCGAGAGTGAGCGAAACTAATGAAAACATTGTTGGGATAAAACCTAAAGGGAAAGACCTAGCACCAAATCCAATTTGCCATCTGATCTAACTTCTGGAGGCAGTCAAAATGATCCTTAGAATTCTTCCCTACCTTATTCCTGTGCTGAGATACAGGCTGCTCCAACCTGCTGTAAAATGCTTGATTTCGAGAGTGAGCGAAACTAATGAAAACATTGTTGGGGTAAAACCTAAAGGGAAAGACCTAGCACCAAATCCAATTTGCCATCTGATCTAACTTCTGGAGGCAGTCAAAATGATCCTTAGAATTCTTCCCTACCTTATTCCTGTGCTGAGATACAGGCTGCTCCAACCTGCTGTAAAATGCTTGATTTCGAGAGTGAGCGAAACTAATGAAAACATTGTTGGGGTAAAACCTAAAGGGAAAGACCTAGCACCAAATCCAATTTGCCATCTGATCTAACTTCTGGAGGCAGTCAAAATGATCCTTAGAATTCTTCCCTACCTTATTCCTGTGCTGAGATACAGGCTGCTCCAACCTGCTGTAAAATGCTTGATTTCGAGAGTGAGCGAAACTAATGAAAACATTGTTGGGGTAAAACCTAAAGGGAAAGACCTAGCACCAAATCCAATTTGCCATCTGATCTAACTTCTGGAGGCAGTCAAAATGATCCTTAGAATTCTTCCCTACCTTATTCCTGTGCTGAGATACAGGCTGCTCCAACCTGCTGTAAAATGCTTGATTTCGAGAGTGAGCGAAACTAATGAAAACATTGTTGGGGTAAAACCTAAAGGGAAAGACCTAGCACCAAATCCAATTTGCCATCTGATCTAACTTCTGGAGGCAGTCAAAATGATCCTTAGAATTCTTCTCTACCTTATTCCTGTGCTGAGATACAGGCTGCTCCATCCTGCTGTAAAATGCTTGATTTCGAGAGTGAGCGAAACTAATGAAAACATTGTTGGGGTAAAACCTAAAGGGAAAGACCTAGCACCAAATCCAATTTGCCATCTGATCTAACTTCTGGAGGCAGTCAAAATGATCCTTAGAATTCTTCCCTACCTTATTCCTGTGCTGAGATACAGGCTGCTCCAACCTGCTGTAAAATGCTTGATTTCGAGAGTGAGCGAAACTAATGAAAACATTGTTGGGGTAAAACCTAAAGGGAAAGACCTAGCACCAAATTCCATTGGCCATCTGATCTAACTTCTGGAGGCAGTCAAAATGAGTATTTGAATTCTTCCCTACCTTATTCCTGTGCTGAGATACAGGCTGCTCCAACCTGCTGTAAAATGCTTGATTTCGAGAGTGAGCGAAACTAATGAAAACATTGTTGGGGTAAAACCTAAAGGGAAAGACCTAGCACCAAATCCAATTTGCCATCTGATCTAACTTCTGGAGGCAGTCAAAATGATCCTTAGAATTCTTCCCTACCTTATTCCTGTGCTGAGATACAGGCTGCTCCAACCTGCTGTAAAATGCTTGATTTCGAGAGTGAGCGAAACTAATGAAAACATTGTTGGGGTAAAACCTAAAGGGAAAGACCTAGCACCAAATCCAATTTGCCATCTGATCTAACTTCTGGAGGCAGTCAAAATGATCCTTAGAATTCTTCCCTACCTTATTCCTGTGCTGAGATACAGGCTGCTCCAACCTGCTGTAAAATGCTTGATTTCGAGAGTGAGCGAAACTAATGAAAACATTGTTGGGGTAAAACCTAAAGGGAAAGACCTAGCACCAAATCCAATTTGCCATCTGATCTAACTTCTGGAGGCAGTCAAAATGATCCTTAGAATTCTTCCCTACCTTATTCCTGTGCTGAGATACAGGCTGCTCCAACCTGCTGTAAAATGCTTGATTTCGAGAGTGAGCGAAACTAATGAAAACATTGTTGGGGTAAAACCTAAAGGGAAAGACCTAGCACCAAATCCAATTTGCCATCTGATCTAACTTCTGGAGGCAGTCAAAATGATCCTTAGAATTCTTCCCTACCTTATTCTTGTGCTGAGATACAGGCTGCTCCAACCTGCTGTAAAATGCTTGATTTCGAGAGTGAGCGAAACTAATGAAAACATTGTTGGGGTAAAACCTAAAGGGAAAGGCCTAGCACCAAATTGCATTGGCCATCTGATCTAACTTCTGGAGGCAGTCAAAATGAGTATTTGAATTCTTCCCTACCTTATTCCTGTGCTGAGATACAGGCTGCTCCAACCTGCTGTAAAATGCTTGATTTCGAGAGTGAGCGAAACTAATGAAAACATTGTTGGGGTAAAACCTAAAGGGAAAGGCCTAGCACCAAATTGCATTGGCCATCTGATCTAACTTCTGGAGGCAGTCAAAATGAGTATTTGAATTCTTCCCTACCTTATTCCTGTGCTGAGATACAGGCTGCTCCAACCTGCTGTAAAATGCTTGATTTCGAGAGTGAGCGAAACTAATGAAAACATTGTTGGGATAAAACCTAAAGGGAAAGACCTAGCACCAAATCCAATTTGCCATCTGATCTAACTTCTGGAGGCAGTCAAAATGATCCTTAGAATTCTTCCCTACCTTATTCCTGTGCTGAGATACAGGCTGCTCCAACCTGCTGTAAAATGCTTGATTTCGAGAGTGAGCGAAACTAATGAAAACATTGTTGGGGTAAAACCTAAAGGGAAAGACCTAGCACCAAATCCAATTTGCCATCTGATCTAACTTCTGGAGGCAGTCAAAATGATCCTTAGAATTCTTCCCTACCTTATTCCTGTGCTGAGATACAGGCTGCTCCAACCTGCTGTAAAATGCTTGATTTCGAGAGTGAGCGAAACTAATGAAAACATTGTTGGGGTAAAACCTAAAGGGAAAGACCTAGCACCAAATCCAATTTGCCATCTGATCTAACTTCTGGAGGCAGTCAAAATGATCCTTAGAATTCTTCCCTACCTTATTCCTGTGCTGAGATACAGGCTGCTCCAACCTGCTGTAAAATGCTTGATTTCGAGAGTGAGCGAAACTAATGAAAACATTGTTGGGGTAAAACCTAAAGGGAAAGACCTAGCACCAAATCCAATTTGCCATCTGATCTAACTTCTGGAGGCAGTCAAAATGATCCTTAGAATTCTTCCCTACCTTATTCCTGTGCTGAGATACAGGCTGCTCCAACCTGCTGTAAAATGCTTGATTTCGAGAGTGAGCGAAACTAATGAAAACATTGTTGGGGTAAAACCTAAAGGGAAAGACCTAGCACCAAATCCAATTTGCCATCTGATCTAACTTCTGGAGGCAGTCAAAATGATCCTTAGAATTCTTCCCTACCTTATTCCTGTGCTGAGATACAGGCTGCTCCAACCTGCTGTAAAATGCTTGATTTCGAGAGTGAGCGAAACTAATGAAAACATTGTTGGGGTAAAACCTAAAGGGAAAGACCTAGCACCAAATTGCATTGGCCATCTGATCTAACTTCTGGAGGCAGTCAAAATGAGTATTTGAATTCTTCCCTACCTTATTCCTGTGCTGAGATACAGGCTGCTCCAACCTGCTGTAAAATGCTTGATTTCGAGAGTGAGCGAAACTAATGAAAACATTGTTGGGGTAAAACCTAAAGGGAAAGGCCTAGCACCAAATTGCATTGGCCATCTGATCTAACTTCTGGAGGCAGTCAAAATGAGTATTTGAATTCTTCCCTACCTTATTCCTGTGCTGAGATACAGGCTGCTCCAACCTGCTGTAAAATGCTTGATTTCGAGAGTGAGCGAAACTAATGAAAACATTGTTGGGATAAAACCTAAAGGGAAAGACCTAGCACCAAATCCAATTTGCCATCTGATCTAACTTCTGGAGGCAGTCAAAATGATCCTTAGAATTCTTCCCTACCTTATTCCTGTGCTGAGATACAGGCTGCTCCAACCTGCTGTAAAATGCTTGATTTCGAGAGTGAGCGAAACTAATGAAAACATTGTTGGGGTAAAACCTAAAGGGAAAGACCTAGCACCAAATCCAATTTGCCATCTGATCTAACTTCTGGAGGCAGTCAAAATGATCCTTAGAATTCTTCCCTACCTTATTCCTGTGCTGAGATACAGGCTGCTCCAACCTGCTGTAAAATGCTTGATTTCGGAGAGTGAGCGAAACTAATGAAAACATTGTTGGGGGTAAAACCTAAAGGGAAAGACCTAGCACCAAATCCAATTTGCCATCTGAATCTAACTTCTGGAGGCAGTCAAAATGATCCTTAGAATTCTTCCCTACCTTATTCCTGTGCTGAGATACAGGCTGCTCCAACCTGCTGTAAAATGCTTGATTTCGAGAGTGAGCGAAACTAATGAAAACATTGTTGGGGTAAAACCTAAAGGGAAAGACCTAGCACCAAATCCAATTTGCCATCTGATCTAACTTCTGGAGGCAGTCAAAATGATCCTTAGAATTCTTCCCTACCTTATTCCTGTGCTGAGATACAGGCTGCTCCAACCTGCTGTAAAATGCTTGATTTCGAGAGTGAGCGAAACTAATGAAAACATTGTTGGGGTAAAACCTAAAGGGAAAGACCTAGCACCAAATCCAATTTGCCATCTGATCTAACTTCTGGGAGGCAGTCAAAATGATCCTTAGAATTCTTCCCTACCTTATTCCTGTGCTGAGATACAGGCTGCTCCAACCTGCTGTAAAATGCTTGATTTCGAGAGTGAGCGAAACTAATGAAAACATTGTTGGGGTAAAACCTAAAGGGAAAGACCTAGCACCAAATTCCATTGGCCATCTGATCTAACTTCTGGAGGCAGTCAAAATGAGTATTTGAATTCTTCCCTACCTTATTCCTGTGCTGAGATACAGGCTGCTCCAACCTGCTGTAAAATGCTTGATTTCGAGAGTGAGCGAAACTAATGAAAACATTGTTGGGGTAAAACCTAAAGGGAAAGACCTAGCACCAAATCCAATTTGCCATCTGATCTAACTTCTGGAGGCAGTCAAAATGATCCTTAGAATTCTTCCCTACCTTATTCCTGTGCTGAGATACAGGCTGCTCCAACCTGCTGTAAAATGCTTGATTTCGAGAGTGAGCGAAACTAATGAAAACATTGTTGGGGTAAAACCTAAAGGGAAAGACCTAGCACCAAATCCAATTTGCCATCTGATCTAACTTCTGGAGGCAGTCAAAATGATCCTTAGAATTCTTCCCTACCTTATTCCTGTGCTGAGATACAGGCTGCTCCAACCTGCTGTAAAATGCTTGATTTCGAGAGTGAGCGAAACTAATGAAAACATTGTTGGGGTAAAACCTAAAGGGAAAGACCTAGCACCAAATCCAATTTGTCATCTGATCTAACTTCTGGAGGCAGTCAAAATGATCCTTAGAATTCTTCCCTACCTTATTCCTGTGCTGAGATACAGGCTGCTCCAACCTGCTGTAAAATGCTTGATTTCGAGAGTGAGCGAAACTAATGAAAACATTGTTGGGGTAAAACCTAAAGGGAAAGACCTAGCACCAAATTCCATTGGCCATCTGATCTAACTTCTGGAGGCAGTCAAAATGATCCTTAGAATTCTTCCCTACCTTATTCCTGTGCTGAGATACAGGCTGCTCCAACCTGCTGTAAAATGCTTGATTTCGAGAGTGAGCGAAACTAATGAAAACATTGTTGGGGTAAAACCTAAAGGGAAAGACCTAGCACCAAATCCAATTTGCCATCTGATCTAACTTCTGGAGGCAGTCAAAATGATCCTTAGAATTCTTCCCTACCTTATTCTTGTGCTGAGATACAGGCTGCTCCAACCTGCTGTAAAATGCTTGATTTCGAGAGTGAGCGAAACTAATGAAAACATTGTTGGGGTAAAACCTAAAGGGAAAGGCCCTAGCACCAAATTGCATTGGCCATCTGATCTAACTTCTGGAGGCAGTCAAAATGAGTATTTGAATTCTTCCCTACCTTATTCCTGTGCTGAGATACAGGCTGCTCCAACCTGCTGTAAAATGCTTGATTTCGAGAGTGAGCGAAACTAATGAAAACATTGTTGGGGTAAAACCTAAAGGGAAAGACCCTAGCACCAAATCCAATTTGCCATCTGATCTAACTTCTGGAGGCAGTCAAAATGATCCTTAGAATTCTTCCCTACCTTATTCCTGTGCTGAGATACAGGCTGCTCCAACCTGCTGTAAAATGCTTGATTTCGAGAGTGAGCGAAACTAATGAAAACATTGTTGGGGTAAAACCTAAAGGGAAAGACCTAGCACCAAATCCAATTTGCCATCTGATCTAACTTCTGGAGGCAGTCAAAATGATCCTTAGAATTCTTCCCTACCTTATTCCTGTGCTGAGATACAGGCTGCTCCAACCTGCTGTAAAATGCTTGATTTCGAGAGGGAGCGAAACTAATGAAAACATTGTTGGGGTAAAACCTAAGGGAAAGACCTAGCACCAAATCCAATTTGCCATCTGATCTAACTTCTGGAGGCAGTCAAAATGATCCTTAGAATTCTTCCCTACCTTATTCCTGTGCTGAGATACAGGCTGCTCCAACCTGCTGTAAAATGCTTGATTTCGAGAGTGAGCGAAACTAATGAAAACATTGTTGGGGTAAAACCTAAAGGGAAAGACCTAGCACCAAATCCAATTTGCCATCTGATCTAACTTCTGGAGGCAGTCAAAATGATCCTTAGAATTCTTCCCTACCTTATTCCTGTGCTGAGATACAGGCTGCTCCAACCTGCTGTAAAATGCTTGATTTCGAGAGTGAGCGAAACTAATGAAAACATTGTTGGGGTAAAACCTAAAGGGAAAGACCTAGCACCAAATTCCATTGGCCATCTGATCTAACTTCTGGAGGCAGTCAAAATGATCCTTAGAATTCTTCCCTACCTTATTCCTGTGCTGAGATACAGGCTGCTCCAACCTGCTGTAAAATGCTTGATTTCGAGAGTGAGCGAAACTAATGAAAACATTGTTGGGGTAAAACCTAAAGGGAAAGACCTAGCACCAAATCCAATTTGCCATCTGATCTAACTTCTGGAGGCAGTCAAAATGATCCTTAGAATTCTTCCCTACCTTATTCCTGTGCTGAGATACAGGCTGCTCCAACCTGCTGTAAAATGCTTGATTTCGAGAGTGAGCGAAACTAATGAAAACATTGTTGGGGTAAAACCTAAAGGGAAAGACCTAGCACCAAATCCAATTTGCCATCTGATCTAACTTCTGGAGGCAGTCAAAATGATCCTTAGAATTCTTCCCTACCTTATTGCTGTGCTGAGATACAGGCTGCTCCAACCTGCTGTAAAATGCTTGATTTCGAGAGTGAGCGAAACTAATGAAAACATTGTTGGGGTAAAACCTAAAGGGAAAGACCTAGCACCAAATCCAATTTGCCATCTGATCTAACTTCTGGAGGCAGTCAAAATGATCCTTAGAATTCTTCCCTACCTTATTCCTGTGCTGAGATACAGGCTGCTCCAACCTGCTGTAAAATGCTTGATTTCGAGAGTGAGCGAAACTAATGAAAACATTGTTGGGGTAAAACCTAAAGGGAAAGACCTAGCACCAAATCCAATTTGCCATCTGATCTAACTTCTGGAGGCAGTCAAAATGATCCTTAGAATTCTTCCCTACCTTATTCCTGTGCTGAGATACAGGCTGCTCCAACCTGCTGTAAAATGCTTGATTTCGAGAGTGAGCGAAACTAATGAAAACATTGTTGGGGTAAAACCTAAAGGGAAAGACCTAGCACCAAATCCAATTTGCCATCTGATCTAACTTCTGGAGGCAGTCAAAATGATCCTTAGAATTCTTCCCTACCTTATTCCTGTGCTGAGATACAGGCTGCTCCAACCTGCTGTAAAATGCTTGATTTCGAGAGTGAGCGAAACTAATGAAAACATTGTTGGGGTAAAACCTAAAGGGGAAAGACCTAGCACCAAATTCCATTGGCCATCTGATCTAACTTCTGGAGGCAGTCAAAATGATCCTTAGAATTCTTCCCTACCTTATTCCTGTGCTGAGATACAGGCTGCTCCAACCTGCTGTAAAATGCTTGATTTCGAGAGTGAGCGAAACTAATGAAAACATTGTTGGGGTAAAACCTAAAGGGGAAAGACCTAGCACCAAATCCAATTTGCCATCTGATCTAACTTCTGGAGGCAGTCAAAATGATCCTTAGAATTCTTCCCTACCTTATTCTTGTGCTGAGATACAGGCTGCTCCAACCTGCTGTAAAATGCTTGATTTCGAGAGTGAGCGAAACTAATGAAAACATTGTTGGGGTAAAACCTAAAGGGAAAGGCCTAGCACCAAATTGCATTGGCCATCTGATCTAACTTCTGGAGGCAGTCAAAATGAGTATTTGAATTCTTCCCTACCTTATTCCTGTGCTGAGATACAGGCTGCTCCAACCTGCTGTAAAATGCTTGATTTCGAGAGTGAGCGAAACTAATGAAAACATTGTTGGGGTAAAACCTAAAGGGAAAGGCCTTGCACCAAATTGCATTGGCCATCTGATCTAACTTCTGGAGGCAGTCAAAATGATCCTTAGAATTCTTCCCTACCTTATTCCTGTGCTGAGATACAGGCTGCTCCAACCTGCTGTAAAATGCTTGATTTCGAGAGTGAGCGAAACTAATGAAAACATTGTTGGGGTAAAACCTAAAGGGAAAGGCCTTGCACCAAATTGCATTGGCCATCTGATCTAACTTCTGGAGGCAGTCAAAATGAGTATTTGAATTCTTCCCTACCTTATTCCTGTGCTGAGATACAGGCTGCTCCAACCTGCTGTAAAATGCTTGATTTCGAGAGTGAGCGAAACTAATGAAAACATTGTTGGGGTAAAACCTAAAGGGAAAGACCTAGCACCAAATCCAATTTGCCATCTGATCTAACTTCTGGAGGCAGTCAAAATGATCCTTAGAATTCTTCCCTACCTTATTCCTGTGCTGAGATACAGGCTGCTCCAACCTGCTGTAAAATGCTTGATTTCGAGAGTGAGCGAAACTAATGAAAACATTGTTGGGGTAAAACCTAAAGGGAAAGACCTAGCACCAAATCCAATTTGCCATCTGATCTAACTTCTGGAGGGCAGTCAAAATGATCCTTAGAATTCTTCCCTACCTTATTCCTGTGCTGAGATACAGGCTGCTCCAACCTGCTGTAAAATGCTTGATTTCGAGAGTGAGCGAAACTAATGAAAACATTGTTGGGGTAAAACCTAAAGGGAAAGACCTAGCACCAAATCCAATTTGCCATCTGATCTAACTTCTGGAGGCAGTCAAAATGATCCTTAGAATTCTTCCCTACCTTATTCCTGTGCTGAGATACAGGCTGCTCCAACCTGCTGTAAAATGCCTTGATTTCGAGAGTGAGCGAAACTAATGAAAACATTGTTGGGGTAAAACCTAAAGGGAAAGACCTAGCACCAAATCCAATTTGCCATCTGATCTAACTTCTGGAGGCAGTCAAAATGATCCTTAGAATTCTTCCCTACCTTATTCCTGTGCTGAGATACAGGCTGCTTCCAACCTGCTGTAAAATGCTTGATTTCGAGAGTGAGCGAAACTAATGAAAACATTGTTGGGGTAAAACCTAAAGGGAAAGACCTAGCACCAAATCCAATTTGCCATCTGATCTAACTTCTGGAGGCAGTCAAAATGATCCTTAGAATTCTTCCCTACCTTATTCCTGTGCTGAGATACAGGCTGCTCCAACCTGCTGTAAAAATGCTTGATTTCGAGAGTGAGCGAAAACTAATGAAAACATTGTTGGGGTAAAACCTAAAGGGAAAGACCTAGCACCAAATCCAATTTGCCATCTGATCTAACTTCTGGAGGCAGTCAAAATGATCCTTAGAATTCTTCCCTACCTTATTCCTGTGCTGAGATACAGGCTGCTCCAACCTGCTGTAAAATGCTTGATTTCGAGAGTGAGCGAAACTAATGAAAACATTGTTGGGGTAAAACCTAAAGGGAAAGACCTAGCACCAAATTCCATTGGCCATCTGATCTAACTTCTGGAGGCAGTCAAAATGATCCTTAGAATTCTTCCCTACCTTATTCCTGTGCTGAGATACAGGCTGCTCCAACCTGCTGTAAAATGCTTGATTTCGAGAGTGAGCGAAACTAATGAAAACATTGTTGGGGTAAAACCTAAAGGGAAAGACCTAGCACCAAATCCAATTTGCCATCTGATCTAACTTCTGGAGGCAGTCAAAATGATCCTTAGAATTCTTCCCTACCTTATTCCTGTGCTGAGATACAGGCTGCTCCAACCTGCTGTAAAATGCTTGATTTCGAGAGTGAGCGAAACTAATGAAAACATTGTTGGGGTAAAAACCTAAAGGGAAAGACCTAGCACCAAATCCAATTTGCCATCTGATCTAACTTCTGGAGGCAGTCAAAATGATCCTTAGAATTCTTCCCTACCTTATTCCTGTGCTGAGATACAGGCTGCTCCAACCTGCTGTAAAATGCTTGATTTCGAGAGTGAGCGAAACTAATGAAAACATTGTTGGGGTAAAACCTAAAGGGAAAGACCTAGCACCAAATTCCATTGGCCATCTGATCTAACTTCTGGAGGCAGTCAAAATGATCCTTAGAATTCTTCCCTACCTTATTCCTGTGCTGAGATACAGGCTGCTCCAACCTGCTGTAAAATGCTTGATTTCGAGAGTGAGCGAAACTAATGAAAACATTGTTGGGGGTAAAACCTAAAGGGAAAGACCTAGCACCAAATCCAATTTGCCATCTGATCTAACTTCTGGAGGCAGTCAAAATGATCCTTAGAATTCTTCCCTACCTTATTCTTGTGCTGAGATACAGGCTGCTCCAACCTGCTGTAAAATGCTTGATTTCGAGAGTGAGCGAAACTAATGAAAACATTGTTGGGGTAAAACCTAAAGGGAAAGGCCTAGCACCAAATTGCATTGGCCATCTGATCTAACTTCTGGAGGCAGTCAAAATGATCCTTAGAATTCTTCCCTACCTTATTCCTGTGCTGAGATACAGGCTGCTCCAACCTGCTGTAAAATGCTTGATTTCGAGAGTGAGCGAAACTAATGAAAACATTGTTGGGGTAAAACCTAAAGGGAAAGACCTAGCACCAAATTCCATTGGCCATCTGATCTAACTTCTGGAGGCAGTCAAAATGATCCTTAGAATTCTTCCCTACCTTATTCCTGTGCTGAGATACAGGCTGCTCCAACCTGCTGTAAAATGCTTGATTTCGAGAGTGAGCGAAACTAATGAAAAACATTGTTGGGGTAAAACCTAAAGGGAAAGACCTAGCACCAAATCCAATTTGCCATCTGATCTAACTTCTGGAGGCAGTCAAAATGATCCTTAGAATTCTTCCCTACCTTATTCCTTGTGCTGAGATACAGGCTGCTCCAACCTGCTGTAAAATGCTTGATTTCGAGAGTGAGCGAAACTAATGAAAACATTGTTGGGGTAAAACCTAAAGGGAAAGGCCTAGCACCAAATTGCATTGGCCATCTGATCTAACTTCTGGAGGGCAGTCAAAATGAGTATTTGAATTCTTCCCTACCTTATTCCTGTGCTGAGATACAGGCTGCTCCAACCTGCTGTAAAATGCTTGATTTCGAGAGTGAGCGAAACTAATGAAAACATTGTTGGGGTAAAACCTAAAGGGAAAGACCTAGCACCAAATCCAATTTGCCATCTGATCTAACTTCTGGAGGCAGTCAAAATGATCCTTAGAATTCTTCCCTACCTTATTCCTGTGCTGAGATACAGGCTGCTCCAACCTGCTGTAAAATGCTTGATTTCGAGAGTGAGCGAAACTAATGAAAACATTGTTGGGGTAAAACCTAAAGGGAAAGACCCTAGCACCAAATCCAATTTGCCATCTGATCTAACTTCTGGAGGCAGTCAAAATGATCCTTAGAATTCTTCCCTACCTTATTCCTGTGCTGAGATACAGGCTGCTCCAACCTGCTGTAAAATGCTTGATTTCGAGAGTGAGCGAAACTAATGAAAACATTGTTGGGGTAAAACCTAAAGGGAAAGACCTAGCACCAAATCCAATTTGCCATCTGATCTAACTTCTGGAGGCAGTCAAAATGATCCTTAGAATTCTTCCCTACCTTATTCCTGTGCTGAGATACAGGCTGCTCCAACCTGCTGTAAAATGCTTGATTTCGAGAGTGAGCGAAACTAATGAAAAACATTTTTGGGGTAAAACCTAAAGGGAAAGACCTAGCACCAAATCCAATTTGCCATCTGATCTAACTTCTGGAGGCAGTCAAAATGATCCTTAGAATTCTTCCCTACCTTATTCCTGTGCTGAGATACAGGCTGCTCCAACCTGCTGTAAAATGCTTGATTTCGAGAGTGAGCGAAACTAATGAAAACATTGTTGGGGGTAAAACCTAAAGGGAAAGACCTAGCACCAAATCCAATTTGCCATCTGATCTAACTTCTGGAGGCAGTCAAAATGATCCTTAGAATTCTTCCCTACCTTATTCCTGTGCTGAGATACAGGCTGCTCCAACCTGCTGTAAAATGCTTGATTTCGAGAGTGAGCGAAACTAATGAAAACATTGTTGGGGTAAAACCTAAAGGGAAAAGACCTAGCACCAAATCCAATTTGCCATCTGATCTAACTTCTGGAGGCAGTCAAAATGATCCTTAGAATTCTTCCCTACCTTATTCCTGTGCTGAGATACAGGCTGCTCCAACCTGCTGTAAAATGCTTGATTTCGAGAGTGAGCGAAACTAATGAAAACATTGTTGGGGTAAAACCTAAAGGGAAAGACCTAGCACCAAATCCAATTTGCCATCTGATCTAACTTCTGGAGGCAGTCAAAATGATCCTTAGAATTCTTCCCTACCTTATTCCTGTGCTGAGATACAGGCTGCTCCAACCTGCTGTAAAATGCTTGATTTCGAGAGTGAGCGAAACTAATGAAAACATTGTTGGGGTAAAACCTAAAGGGAAAGACCTAGCACCAAATCCAATTTGCCATCTGATCTAACTTCTGGAGGCAGTCAAAATGATCCTTAGAATTCTTCCCTACCTTATTCCTGTGCTGAGATACAGGCTGCTCCAACCTGCTGTAAAATGCTTGATTTCGAGAGTGAGCGAAACTAATGAAAACATTGTTGGGGTAAAACCTAAAGGGAAAGACCTAGCACCAAATCCAATTTGCCATCTGATCTAACTTCTGGAGGCAGTCAAAATGATCCTTAGAATTCTTCCCTACCTTATTCCTGTGCTGAGATACAGGCTGCTCCAACCTGCTGTAAAATGCTTGATTTCGAGAGTGAGCGAAACTAATGAAAACATTGTTGGGGTAAAACCTAAAGGGAAAGAACCTAGCACCAAATTCCATTGGCCATCTGATCTAACTTCTGGAGGCAGTCAAAATGATCCTTAGAATTCTTCCCTACCTTATTCCTGTGCTGAGATACAGGCTGCTCCAACCTGCTGTAAAATGCTTGATTTCGAGAGTGAGCGAAACTAATGAAAACATTGTTGGGGTAAAACCTAAAGGGGAAAGACCTAGCACCAAATCCAATTTGCCATCTGATCTAACTTCTGGAGGCAGTCAAAATGATCCTTAGAATTCTTCCCTACCTTATTCCTGTGCTGAGATACAGGCTGCTCCAACCTGCTGTAAAATGCTTGATTTCGAGAGTGAGCGAAACTAATGAAAACATTGTTGGGGTAAAACCTAAAGGGAAAGACCTAGCACCAAATCCAATTTGCCATCTGATCTAACTTCTGGAGGCAGTCAAAATGATCCTTAGAATTCTTCCCTACCTTATTCCTGTGCTGAGATACAGGCTGCTCCAACCTGCTGTAAAAT